>NC_060142.1:8027102-8330873 GCF_021461385.2 Schistocerca piceifrons
CCTATTGTCAAAATTTTCGTCAACACTCGCGTCAATGTTTGATGAATCGTCACTACCGGTTGCTGTCGTAAAGTCATTTTCTAACATTTGTCTCTCGTCCGAGTCGGATTGCGTCTGAATAGTACGTCTTTGCTGTTCCATTTTTGCGTATTGTTATCTAGTTATTACCATGCCACACGTGATATATGTTTCAAGAAAATATTTGACACTGATTTTAAAATAAAATACAGTTGAGCATGAATCGGTCGTAGCAACAATGGCTGTCTGTTAATTTAAAAATATAAACTGAATTTGAGATTATTGGTAATGGCTGCTGTCCATGTTACAACGTATCGTACAGAAGTCGGCCATATTGTACACTCGTGTATTGGTATTGTTGCAGAAGTTATTGTTTAAGGAAAAGTACTGAGAATGAAATTTATCACTGAAAACTGCTATGCGGAAAAGAAACACTACAGAATTTTACTGAAAAGCTAATACACTGAATTATACGTCTGGTCAAGCCTGCTAATGCAAAGATGCTGCGTCTTACCTTATTTTGCTGGAAGCTTCTTTGCGTCTTCCCGCAAAATTTTATAATTGGCAAATATCTTCTGATTTTTTTTTATTTCTCATATAGTCAAGGCCAAGACCAGAAGGTTGATTTTTCACATGAAACAAAGAGAACAATGTAACAAATGACAAATTGAACAACGTCCTGTCACGGTCGCCAATATAAAATAAATTAAATAAATTAAATAAAATGAAATATTAATTATTTTTATCTGTATGATTGGCTCTCCTATGAGTCGTCAGGTTTTGATTATTCGGTATCAGACGCTTGACAATGGCTTTTTCGTAAAGGCAATGTTACTCGTAGTTGACCGTGAAATAAAACTGAAATAATCGGACTTCGTAATTAAATCGTTTCCAAAGACTGCTGCGGTAGGTGCGGACTCATAAACTAAATCTCAATATTACAATAATTTGCCAGCCATGCCAAAACGTCGTACAGAGGTGATTGTCTACTAAACAAAAAATTACACAGTTAGTTAAATCAGATATATTCAATGAATAAGCCTACAGTTCATAATTATACTTACTTTTATAAATATAAATTCTTTACAGAATCGAGTGCCTAGTATTGTTGCAACTCGCAGTAATTTTCTATATCATGAAATATGGCGGTGTGCCAGACAATAAACTAAAATACGTGCTTCTCGCACCACATCAACCAGGGCTCTCTTTTTTTTTTAATCAAACATACGAGTAACGTAAATGTACTTTTGTTTTATCAGCGACACAGCGCTGCGGTTGTGTGCCATAGGCTTTATTTATTTGTCACTGATTATTTATTTAATTAATATCTCGCGTTTCCGAGGAAACTCACGCTCGGCATGCAAATGTGCCTTTATAGTTTCCATAGAAACGTGATTCGATTTAGAAGGAGAAGTCATAGAACCCATAGTATTTCATAGCGACGCAATTTCTGAGTTAATTCCTCAATGTGAGGGTGCGAGGGTTGGAGTAAAGAACGAATAGTGCATCGTAGAGGAGATACACGTATACCAAAACTAAATCCTGTCGTTTCCATAGAAACGTGATTCGATTTAGAAGGAGAAGTCATAGAACCCATAGTATTTCATAGCGACGCAATTTCTGTGTTAATTCCTCAATGTGAGGGGGCGAGGGTTGGAGTAAAGAACGAATAGTGCAACGTAGAGCAGATACACGTATAATAAAACTAAATCCTGTCGTTTCCATAGAAACGTGATTCGATTTAGAAGGAGAAGTCATAGAACCCATAGTATTTCATAGCGACGCAATTTCTGTGTTAATTCCTCAATGTGAGGGTGCGAGGTTTGGAGTAAAGAACGAATAGTGCATCGTAGAGGAGATACACGTACACCAAAACTAAATCCTGTCGTTTCCATAGAAACGTGATTCGATTTAGAAGGAGAAGTCATAGAACCCATAGTATTTCATAGCGACGATATTTCTGTGTTAATTCCTCAATGTGAGGGTGCGAGGGTTGGAGTAAAGAACGAATAGTGCATCGTAGAGGAGATACACGTATACCAAAACTAAATCCTGTCGTTTCCATAGAAACGTGATTCGATTTAGGAGAAGTCATAGAAACCATAGTATTTCATAGCGACGCAATTTCTGTGTTAATTCCTCAATGTGAGGGTGCGAGGGTTGGAGTAAAGAACGAATAGTGCATCGTAGAGAAGATACACGTATACCAAAACTAAATCCTGTCGTTTCCATAGAAACGTGATTCGATTTAGAAGGAGAAGTCATAGACCACATAGTATTTCATAGCGACGATATTTCTGTGTTAATTCCTCAATGTGAGGGTGCGAGGGTTGGAGTAAAGAACGAATAGTGCATCGTAGAGGAGATACACGTATACCAAAACTAAATCCTGTCGTTTCCATAGAAACATGACTCGATTTAGAAGGAGAAGTCATAGAACCCATAGTATTTCATAGCGACGATATTTCTGTGTTAATTCCTCAATGTGAGGGTGCGAGGGTTGGAGTAAAGAACGAATAGTGCATCGTAGAGGAGATACACGTATACCAAAACTAAATCCTGTCGTTTCCATAGAAACGTGATTCGATTTAGAAGGAGAAGTCATAGAACCCATAGTATTTCATAGCGACGAAATTTCTGTGTTAATTCCTCAATGTGAGGGTGCGAGGGTTGGAGTAAAGAACGAATAGTGCATCGTAGAGGAGATACACGTATACCAAAACTAAATCCTGTCGTTTCCATAGAAACGTGATTCGATTTAGAAGGAGAAGTCATAGAACCCATAGTATTTCATAGCGACGATATTTCTGTGTTAATTCCTCAATGTGAGGGTGCGAGGGTTGGAGTAACGAACGAATAGTGCATCGTAGAGGAGATACACGTATACCAAAACTAAATCCTGTCGTTTCCATAGAAACGTGATTCGATTTAGAAGGAGAAGTCATAGAACCCATAGTATTTCATAGCGACGATATTTCTGTGTTAATTCCTCAATGTGAATGTGCGAGGGTTGGAGTAAAGAACGAATAGTGCATCGTAGAGCAGATACACGTATACCAAAACTAAATCCTGTCGTTTCCATAGAAACGTAATTCGATTTAGGAGGAGAAGTCATAGAACCCATAGTATTTCATAGCGACGCAATTTCTGTGTTAATTCCTCAATGTGAGGGTGTGAGGGTGGGAGTAAAGAACGAATAGTGCATCGTAGAGGAGATACACGTATACCAAAACTAAATCCTGTCGTTTCCATAGAAACGTGATTCGATTTAGAAGGAGAAGTCATAGAACCCATAGTATTTGATAGCCACGCAATTTCTGTGTTAATTCCTCAATGTGAGGGTGCGAGGGTTGGAGTAAAGAACGAATAGTGCATCGTAGAGGAGATACACGTATACCAAAACTAAATCCTGTCGTTTCCATAGAAACGTGATTCGATTTAGAAGGAGAAGTCATAGAACCCATAGTATTTCATAGCGACGCAATTTCAGTGTTAATTCCTCAATGTGAGGGTGCGAGGGTTGGAGTAAAGAACGAATAGTGCATCGTAGAGGAGATACACGTATACCAAAACTAAATCCTGTCGTTTCCATAGAAACGTGATTCGATTTAGAAGGAGAAGTCATAGAACCCATAGTATTTCATAGCGACGCAATTTCTGTGTTAATTCCTCAATGTGAGGGTGCGAGGGTTGGAGTAAAGAACGAATAGTGCATCGTAGAGGAGATACACGTATACCAAAACTAAATCCTGTCGTTTCCATAGAAACGTGCTTCGATTTAGAAGGAGAAGTCATAGAACCCATAGTATTTCATAGCGACGCAATTTCTGTGTTAATTCCTCAATGTGAGGGTGCGAGGGTGGGAGTAAAGAACGAATAGTGCATCGTAGAGGAGATACACGTATACCAAAACTAAATCCTGTCCTTTCCATAGAAACGTGATTCGATTTAGAAGGAGAAGTCATAGAACCCATAGTATTTCATAGCGACGCAATTTCTGTGTTAATTCTTCAATGTGAGGGTGCGAGGGTTGGAGTAAAGAACGAATAGTGCATCGTAGAGGAGATACACGTATACCAAAACTAAATCCTGTCGTTTCCATAGAAACGTGATTCGATTTAGAAGGAGAAGTCATAGAACCCATAGTATTTCATAGCGACGCAATTTCTGTGTTAATTCCTCAATGTGAGGGTGCGAGGGTTGGAGTAAAGAACGAATAGTGCATCGTAGAGGAGATACACGTATACCAAAACTAAATCCTGTCGTTTCCATAGAAACGTGATTCGATTTAGAAGGAGAAGTCATAGAACCCATAGTATTTCATAGCGACGCAATTTCTGTGTTAATTCCTCAATGTGAGGGTGCGAGGGTGGGAGTAAAGAACGAATAGTGCATCGTAGAGGAGACACACGTATATCAAAACTAAATCCTGTCGTTTCCATAGAAACGTGATTCGATTTAGAAGGAGAAGTCATAGAACCCATAGTATTTCATAGCGACGATATTTCTGTGTTAATTCCTCAATGTGAGGGTGCGAGGGTTGGAGTAAAGAACGAATAGTGCATCGTAGAGGAGATACACGTATACCAAAACTAAATCCTGTCGTTTCCATAGAAACGTGATTCGATTTAGAAGGAGAAGTCATAGAACCCATAGTATTTCATAGCGACGCAATTTCTGTGTTAATTCCTCAATGTGAGGGTGCGAGGGTTGGAGTAAAGAACGAATAGTGCATCGTAGAGGAGATACAAGTATACCAAAACTAAATCCTGTCGTTTCCATAGAAACGTGATTCGATTTAGAAGGAGAAGTCATAGAACCCATAGTATTTCATAGCGACGCAATATCTGTGTTAATTCCTCAATGTGAGGGTGCGAGGGTTGGAGTAAAGAACGAATAGTGCATCGTAGAGGAGATACACGTATACCAAAACTAAATCCTGTCGTTTCCATAGAAACGTGATTCGATTTAGAAGGAGAAGTCATAGAACCCTTAGTATTTCATAGCGACGCAATATCTGTGTTAATTCCTCAATGTGAGGGTGCGAGGGTTGGAGTAAAGAACGAATAGTGCATCGTAGAGGAGATACACGTATACCAAAACTAAATCCTGTCGTTTCCATAGAAACGTGATTCGATTTAAAAGGAGAAGTCATAGAACCCATAGTATTTCATAGCGACGCAATTTCTGTGTTAATTCCTCAATGTGAGGGTGCGAGGGTTGGAGTAAAGAACGAATAGTGCATCGTAGAGGAGATACACGTATACCAAAACTAAATCCTGTCGTTTCCATAGAAACGTGATTCGATTTAGAAGGAGAAGTCATAGAACCCATAGTATTTCATAGCGACGCAATTTCTGTGTTAATTCCTCAATGTGAGGGTGTGAGGGTGGGAGTAAAGAACGAATAGTGCATCGTAGAGGAGATACATGTATACCAAAACTAAATCCTGTCGTTTCCGTAGAAACGTGATTCGATTTAGAAGGAGAAGTCATAGAACCCATAGTATTTCATAGCGACGATATTTCTGTGTTAATTCCTCAATGTGAGGGTGCGAGGGTTGGAGTAAAGAACGAATAGTGCATCGTAGAGGAGATACACGTATACCAAAACTAAATCCTGTCGTTTCCATAGAAACGTGATTCGATTTAGAAGGAGAAGTCATAGAACCCATAGTATTTCATAGCGACGCAATTTCTGTGTTAATTCCTCAATGTGAGGGTGCGAGGGTTGGAGTAAAGAACGAATAGTGCATCGTAGAGGAGATACACGTATACCAAAACTAAATCCTGTCGTTTCCATAGAAACGTGATTCGATTTAGAAGGAGAAGTCATAGAACCCATAGTATTTCATAGCGACGCAATTTCTGTGTTAATTCCTCAATGTGAGGGTGCGAAGGTTGGAGTAAAGAACGAATAGTGCATCGTAGAGGAGATACACGTATACCAAAACTAAATCCTGTCGTTTCCATAGAAACGTGATTCGATTTAGAAGGAGAAGTCATAGAACCCATAGTATATCATAGCGACGCAATTTCTGTGTTAATTCCTCAATGTGAGGGTGCGAGGGTTGGAGTAAAGAACGAATAGTGCATCGTAGAGGAGATACACGTATACCAAAACTAAATCCTGTCGTTTCCATAGAAACCTGATTCGATTTAGAAGGAGAAGTCATAGAACCCATAGTATTTCATAGCGACGCAATTTCTGTGTTAATTCCTCAATGTGAGGGTGCGAGGGTTGGAGTAAAGAACGAATAGTGCATCGTAGAGGAGATACACGTATACCAAAACTAAATCCTGTCGTTTCCATAGAAACGTGATTCGATTTAGAAGGAGAAGTCATAGAACCCATAGTATTTCATAGCGACGCAATTTGTGTGTTAATTCCTCAATGTGAGGGTGCGAGGGTTGGAGTAAAGAACGAATAGTGCATCGTAGAGGAGATACACGTATACCAAAACTAAATCCTGTCGTTTCCATAGAAACGTGATTCGATTTAGAAGGAGAAGTCATAGAACCCATAGTATTTCATAGCGACGAAATTTCTGTGTTAATTCCTCAATGTGAGGGTGCGAGGGTTGGAGTAAAGAACGAATAGTGCATCGTAGAGGAGATACACGTATAACAAAACTAAATCCTGTCGTTTCCATAGAAACGTGATTCGATTTAGAAGGAGAAGTCATAGAACCCATAGTATTTCATAGCGACGCAATTTCTGTGTTAATTCCTCAATGTGAGGGTGCGAGGGTTGGAGTAAAGAACGAATAGTGCATCGTAGAGGAGATACACGTATACCAAAACTAAATCCTGTCGTTTCCATAGAAACGTGATTCGATTTAGAAGGAGAAGTCATAGAACCCATAGTATTTCATAGCGAAGCAATTTCTGTGTTAATTCCTCAATGTGAGGGTGCGAGGGTTGGAGTAAAGAACGAATAGTGCATCGTAGAGGAGATACACGTATACCAAAACTAAATCATGTCGTTTCCATAGAAACGTGATTCGATTTAGAAGGAGAAGTCATAGAACCCATAGTATTTCATAGCGACGCAATTTCTGTGTTATTTCCTCAATGTGAGGGTGCGAGGGTTGGAGTAAAGAACGAATAGTGCATCGTAGAGGAGATACACGTATACCAATACTAAATCCTGTCGTTTCCATAGAAACGTGATTCGATTTAGAAGGAGAAGTCATAGAACCCATAGTATTTCATAGCGACGCAATATCTGTGTTAATTCCTCAATGTGAGGGTGCGAGGGTTGGAGTAAAGAACGAATAGTGCATCGTAGAGGAGATACACGTATACCAAAACTAAATCCTGTCGTTTCCATAGAAACGTGATTCGATTTAGAAGGAGAAGTCATAGAACCCTTAGTATTTCATAGCGACGCAATATCTGTGTTAATTCCTCAATGTGAGGGTGCGAGGGTTGGAGTAAAGAACGAATAGTGCATCGTAGAGGAGATACACGTATACCAAAACTAAATCCTGTCGTTTCCATAGAAACGTGATTCGATTTAAAAGGAGAAGTCATAGAACCCATAGTATTTCATAGCGACGCAATTTCTGTGTTAATTCCTCAATGTGAGGGTGCGAGGGTTGGAGTAAAGAACGAATAGTGCATCGTAGAGGAGATACACGTATACCAAAACTAAATCCTGTCGTTTCCATAGAAACGTGATTCGATTTAGAAGGAGAAGTCATAGAACCCATAGTATTTCATAGCGACGCAATTTCTGTGTTAATTCCTCAATGTGAGGGTGCGAGGGTGGGAGTAAAGAACGAATAGTGCATCGTAGAGGAGATACATGTATACCAAAACTAAATCCTGTCGTTTCCGTAGAAACGTGATTCGATTTAGAAGGAGAAGTCATAGAACCCATAGTATTTCATAGCGACGATATTTCTGTGTTAATTCCTCAATGTGAGGGTGCGAGGGTTGGAGTAAAGAACGAATAGTGCATCGTAGAGGAGATACACGTATACCAAAACTAAATCCTGTCGTTTCCATAGAAACGTGATTCGATTTAGAAGGAGAAGTCATAGAACCCATAGTATTTCATAGCGACGCAATTTCTGTGTTAATTCCTCAATGTGAGGGTGCGAGGGTTGGAGTAAAGAACGAATAGTGCATCGTAGAGGAGATACACGTATACCAAAACTAAATCCTGTCGTTTCCATAGAAACGTGATTCGATTTAGAAGGAGAAGTCATAGAACCCATAGTATTTCATAGCGACGCAATTTCTGTGTTAATTCCTCAATGTGAGGGTGCGAAGGTTGGAGTAAAGAACGAATAGTGCATCGTAGAGGAGATACACGTATACCAAAACTAAATCCTGTCGTTTCCATAGAAACGTGATTCGATTTAGAAGGAGAAGTCATAGAACCCATAGTATATCATAGCGACGCAATTTCTGTGTTAATTCCTCAATGTGAGGGTGCGAGGGTTGGAGTAAAGAACGAATAGTGCATCGTAGAGGAGATACACGTATACCAAAACTAAATCCTGTCGTTTCCATAGAAACCTGATTCGATTTAGAAGGAGAAGTCATAGAACCCATAGTATTTCATAGCGACGCAATTTCTGTGTTAATTCCTCAATGTGAGGGTGCGAGGGTTGGAGTAAAGAACGAATAGTGCATCGTAGAGGAGATACACGTATACCAAAACTAAATCCTGTCGTTTCCATAGAAACGTGATTCGATTTAGAAGGAGAAGTCATAGAACCCATAGTATTTCATAGCGACGCAATTTGTGTGTTAATTCCTCAATGTGAGGGTGCGAGGGTTGGAGTAAAGAACGAATAGTGCATCGTAGAGGAGATACACGTATACCAAAACTAAATCCTGTCGTTTCCATAGAAACGTGATTCGATTTAGAAGGAGAAGTCATAGAACCCATAGTATTTCATAGCGACGAAATTTCTGTGTTAATTCCTCAATGTGAGGGTGCGAGGGTTGGAGTAAAGAACGAATAGTGCATCGTAGAGGAGATACACGTATAACAAAACTAAATCCTGTCGTTTCCATAGAAACGTGATTCGATTTAGAAGGAGAAGTCATAGAACCCATAGTATTTCATAGCGACGCAATTTCTGTGTTAATTCCTCAATGTGAGGGTGCGAGGGTTGGAGTAAAGAACGAATAGTGCATCGTAGAGGAGATACACGTATACCAAAACTAAATCCTGTCGTTTCCATAGAAACGTGATTCGATTTAGAAGGAGAAGTCATAGAACCCATAGTATTTCATAGCGACGCAATTTCTGTGTTAATTCCTCAATGTGAGGGTGCGAGGGTTGGAGTAAAGAACGAATAGTGCATCGTAGAGGAGATACACGTATACCAAAACTAAATCCTGTCGTTTCCATAGAAACGTGATTCGATTTAGAAGGAGAAGTCATAGAACCCATAGTATTTCATAGCGACGCAATTTCTGTGTTATTTCCTCAATGTGAGGGTGCGAGGGTTGGAGTAAAGAACGAATAGTGCATCGTAGAGGAGATACACGTATACCAAAACTAAATCCTGTCGTTTCCATAGAAACGTGATTCGATGAAGAAGGAGAAGTCATAGAACCCATAGTATTTCATAGCGACGCAATTTCTGTGTTAATTCCTCAATGTGAGGGTGCGAGGGTTGGAGTAAAGAACGAATAGTGCATCGTAGAGGAGATACACGTATACCAAAACTAAATCCTGTCGTTTCCATAGAAACGTGATTCGATTTAGAAGGAGAAGTCATAGAACCCATTGTATTTCATAGCGACGATATTTCTGTGTTAATTCCTCAATGTGAGGGTGCGAGGGTTGGAGTAAAGAACGAATAGTGCATCGTAGAGGAGATACACGTATACCAAAACGAAAATCCTGTCGTTTCCATAGAAACGTGATTCGATTTAGAAGGAGAAGTCATAGAACCCATAGTATTTCATAGCGACGCAATTTCTGTGTTAATTCCTCAATGTGAGGGTGCGAGGGTTGGAGTAAAGAACGAATAGTGCATCGTAGAGGAGATACACGTATACCAAAACTAAATCCTGTCGTTTCCATAGAAACGTGATTCGATTTAGAAGGAGAAGTCATAGAACCCATAGTATTTCATAGCGACGCAATTTCTGTGTTAATTCCTCAATGTGAGGGTGCGAGGGTGGGAGTAAAGAACGAATAGTGCATCGTAGAGGAGATACATGTATACCAAAACTAAATCCTGTCGTTTCCGTAGAAACGTGATTCGATTTAGAAGGAGAAGTCATAGAACCCATAGTATTTCATAGCGACGATATTTCTGTGTTAATTCCTCAATGTGAGGGTGCGAGGGTTGGAGTAAGGAACGAATAGTGCATCGTAGAGGAGATACACGTATACCAAAACTAAATCCTGTCGTTTCCATAGAAACGTGATTCGATTTAGAAGGAGAAGTCATAGAACCCATAGTATTTCATAGCGACGCAATTTCTGTGTTAATTCCTCAATGTGAGGGTGCGAGGGTTGGAGTAAAGAACGAATAGTGCATCGTAGAGGAGATACACGTATACCAAAACTAAATGCTGTCGTTTCCATAGAAACGTGATTCGATTTAGAAGGAGAAGTCATAGAACCCATAGTATTTCATAGCGACGAAATTTCTGTGTTAATTCCTCAATGTGAGGGTGCGAGGGTTGGAGTAAAGAACGAATAGTGCATCGTAGAGGAGATACACGTATAACAAAACTAAATCCTGTCGTTTCCATAGAAACGTGATTCGATTTAGAAGGAGAAGTCATAGAACCCATAGGTTTTCATAGCGACGCAATTTCTGTGTTAATTCCTCAATGTGAGGGTGCGAGGGTTGGAGTAAAGAACGAATAGTGCATCGTAGAGGAGATACACGTATACCAAAACTAAATCCTTTCGTTTCCATAGAAACGTGATTCGATTTAGAAGGAGAAGTCATAGAACCCATAGTATTTCATAGCGACGCAATTTCTGTGTTAATTCCTCAATGTGAGGGCTCGAGGGTTGGAGTAAAGAACGAATAGTGCATCGTAGAGGAGATACACGTATACCAAAACTAAATCATGTCGTTTCCATAGAAACGTGATTCGATTTAGAAGGAGAAGTCATAGAACCCATAGTATTTCATAGCGACGCAATTTCTGTGTTAATTCCTCAATGTGAGGGTGCGAGGGTTGGAGTAAAGAACGAATAGTGCATCGTAGAGGAGATACACGTATACCAAAACTAAATCCTGTCGTTTCCATAGAAACGTGATTCGATTTAGAAGGAGAAGTCATAGAACCCATAGTATTTCATAGCGACGCAATTTCTGTGTTAATTCCTCAATGTGAGGGTGCGAGGGTTGGAGTAAAGAACGAATAGTGCATCGTAGAGGAGATACACGTATACCAAAACTAAATCCTGTCGTTTCCATAGAAACGTGATTCGATTTAGAAGGAGAAGTCATAGAACCCATAGTATTTCATAGCGACGATATTTCTGTGTTAATTCCTCAATGTGAGGGTGCGAGGGTTGGAGTAAAGAACGAATAGTGCATCGTAGAGGAGATACACGTATACCAAAACTAAATCCTGTCGTTTCCATAGAAACGTGATTCGATTTAGAAGGAGAAGTCATAGAACCCATAGTATTTCATAGCGACGCAATTTCTGTGTTAATTCCTCAATGTGAGGGTGCGAGGGTTGGAGTAAAGAACGAATAGTGCATCGTAGAGGAGATACACGTATACCAAAACTAAATCCTGTCGTTTCCATAGAAACGTGATTCGATTTAGAAGGAGAAGTCATAGAACCCATAGTATTTCATAGCGACACAATTTCTGTGTTAATTCCTCAATGTGAGGGTGCGAGGGTTGGAGTAAAGAACGAATAGTGCATCGTAGAGGAGATACACGTATACCAAAACTAAATCCTGACGTTTCCATAGAAACGTGATTCGATTTAGAAGTTGAAGTCATAGAACCCATAGTATTTCATAGCGACGCAATTTCTGTGTTAATTCCTCAATGTGAGGGTGCGAGGGTTGGAGTAAAGAACGAATAGTGCATCGTAGAGGAGATACACGTATACCGAAACTAAATCCTGTCGTTTCCATAGAAACGTGATTTGATTTAGAAGGAGAAGTCATAGAACCCATAGTATTTCATAGCGACGCAATTTCTGTGTTAATTCCTCAATGTGAGGGTGCGAGGGTTGGAGTAAAGAACGTATAGTGCATCGTAGAGGAGATACACGTATACCAAAACTAAATCCTGTCGTTTCCATAGAAACGTGATTCGATTTAGAAGGAGAAGTCATAGAACCCATAGTATTTCATAGCGACGCAATTTCTGTGTTAATTCCTCAATGTGAGGGTGCGAGGGTTGGAGTAAAGAACGAATAGTGCATCGTAGAGGAGATACACGTATACCAAAACTAAATCCTGTCGTTTCCATAGAAACGTGATTCGATTTAGAAGGAGAAGTCATAGAACCCATAGTATTTCATAGCGACGCAATTTCTGTGTTAATTCCTCAATGTGAGGGTGCGAGGGTTGGAGTAAAGAACGAATAGTGCATCGTAGAGGAGATACACGTATACCAAAACTAAATCCTGTCGTTTCCATATAAACGTGATTCGATTTAGAAGGAGAAGTCATAATACCCATAGTATTTCATAGCGACGATATTTCTGTGTTAATTCCTCAATGTGAGGGTGCGAGGGTTGGAGTAAAGAACGAATAGTGCATCGTAGAGGAGATACACGTATACCAAAACTAAATCCTGTCGTTTCCATAGAAACGTGATTCGATTTTGAAGGAGAAGTCATAGAACCCATAGTATTTCATAGCGACGCAATTTCTGTGTTAATTCCTCAATGTGAGGGTGCGAGGGTGGGAGTAAAGAACGAATAGTGCATCGTAGAGGAGATAAAAGTATACCAAAACTAAATCCTGTCGTTTCCATAGAAACGTGATTCGATTTAGAAGGAGAAGTCATAGAACTCATAGTATTTCATAGCGACGATATTTCTGTGTTAATTCCTCAATGTGAGGGTGCGAGGGTTGGAGTAAAGAACGAATAGTGCATCGTAGAGGAGATACACGTATACCAAACCTAAATCCTGTCGTTTCCATAGAAACGTGGTTCGATTTAGAAGGAGAAGTCTTAGAACCCATAGTATTTCATATCGACGCAATTTCTGTGTTAATTCCTCAATGTGAGGGTGCGAGGGTTGGAGTAAAGAACGAATAGTGCATCGTAGAGGAGATACACGTATACCAAAACTAAATCCTGTCGTTTCCATAGAAACGTGATTCGATTTAGAAGGAGAAGTCATAGAACCCATAGTATTTCATAGCGACGAAATTTCTGTGTTAATTCCTCAATGTGAGGGTGCGAGGGTTGGAGTAAAGAACGAATAGTGCATCGTAGAGGAGATACACGTATACCAAAACTAAATCCTGTCGATTCCATAGAAACGTGATTCGATTTAGAAGGAGAAGTCATAGAACCCATAGTATTTCATAGCGACGCAATTTCTGTGTTAATTCCTCAATGTGAGGGTGCGAGGGTTGGAGTAAAGAACGAATAGTGCATCGTAGAGAGATACACGTATACCAAAACTAAATCCTGTCGTTTCCATAGAAACGTGATTCGATTTAGAAGGAGAAGTCATAGAACGCATAGTATTTCATAGCGACGCAATTTCTGTGTTAATTCCTCAATGTGAGGGTGCGAGGGTTGGAGTAAAGAACGATTAGTGCATCGTAGAGGAGATACACGTATACCAAAACTAAATCCTGTCGTTTCCATAGAAACGTGATTCGATTTAGAAGGAGAAGTCATAGAACCCATAGTATTTCATAGCGACGCAATCTCTGTGTTAATTCCTCAATGTGAGTGTGCGAGGGTTGGAGTAAAGAACGAATAGTGCATCGTAGAGGAGATACACGTATACCAAAACTAAATGCTGTCGTTTCCATAGAAACGTGATTCGATTTAGAAGGAGAAGTCATAGAACCCATAGTATTTCATAGCGACGCAATTTCTGTGTTAATTCCTCAATGTGAGAGTGCGAGGGTTGGAGTAAAGAACGAATAGTGCATCGTAGAGGAGATACACGTATACCAAAACTATATCCTGTCGTTTCCATAGAAACGTGATTCGATTTAGAAGGAGAAGTCATAGAACCCATAGTATTTCATAGCGACGATATTTCTGTGTTAATTCCTCAATGTGAGGGTCGAGGGTTGGAGTAAAGAACGAATAGTGCATCGTAGAGGAGATACACGTATACCAAAACTAAATCTTGTCGTTTCCATAGAAACGTGATTCGATTTAGAAGGAGAAGTCATAGAACCCATAGTATTTCATAGCGACGCAATTTCTGTGTTAATTCCTCAATGTGTGGGTGCGAGGGTTGGAGTAAAGAACGAATAGTGCATCGTAGAGGAGATACACGTATGCCAAAACTAAATCCTGTCGTTTCCATAGAAACGTGATTCGATTTAGAAGGAGAAGTCATAGAACCCATAGTATTTCATAGCGACGCAATTTCTGTGTTAATTCCTCAATGTGAGGGTGCGAGGGTTGGAGTAAAGAACGAATAGTGCATCGTAGAGGAGATACACGTATACCAAAACTAAATCCTGTCGTTTCCATAGAAACGTGATTCGATTTAGAAGGATAAGTCATAAAACCCATAGTATTTCATAGCGACGCAACTTCTGTGTTAATTCCTCAATGTGAGGGTGCGAGGGTTGGAGCAAAGAACGAATAGTGCATCGTAGAGGAGATACACGTATAACAAAACTAAATCCTGTCGTTTCCATAGAAACGTGATTCGATTTAGAAGGAGAAGTCATAGAACCCATAGTATTTCATAGCGACGCAATTTCTGTGTTAATTCCTAAATGTGAGGGTGCGAGGGTTGGAGTAAAGAACGAATAGTGCATCGTAGAGGAGATACTCGTATACCAAAACTAAATCCTGTCGTTTCCATAGAAACGTGATTCGATTTAGAAGGAGAAGTCATAGAACCCATAGTATTTCATAGCGACGAAATTTCTGTGTTAATTCCTCAATGTGAGGGTGCGAGGGTTGGAGTAAAGAACGAATAGTGCATCGTAGAGGAGATACACGTATACCAAAACTAAATCCTGTCGTTTCCATAGAAACGTGATTCGATTTAGAAGGAGAAGTCATAGAACCCATAGTATTTCATAGCGACGCAATTTCTGTGTTAATTCCTCAATGTGAGGGTGCGAGGGTTGGAGTAAAGAACGAATAGTGCATCGTAGAGGAGATACACGTATACCAAAACTAAATCCTGTCGTTTCCATAGAAACGTGATTCGATTTAGAAGGAGAAGTCATAGAACACATAGTATTTCATAGCGACGCAATTTCTGTGTTAATTCCTCAATGTGAGGGTGCGAGGGTTGGAGTAAAGAACGAATAGTGCATCGTAGAGGAGATACACGTATACCAAAACTAAATCCTGTCGTTTCCATAGAAACGTGATTCGATTTAGAAGGAGAAGTCATAGAACCCATAGTATTTCATAGCGACGCAATTTCTGTGTTAATTCCTCAATGTGAGGGTGCGAGGGTTGGAGTAAAGAACGAATAGTGCATCGTAGAGGAGATACACGTATACCAAAATTAAATGCTGTCGTTTCCATAGAAACGTGATTCGATTTAGAAGGAGAAGTCATAGAACCCATAGTATTTCATAGCGACGCAATTTCTGTGTTAATTCCTCAATGTGAGAGTGCGAGGGTTGGAGTAAAGAACGAATAGTGCATCGTAGAGGAGATACACGTATACCAAAACTAAATCCTGTCGTTTCCATAGAAACGTGATTCGATTTAGAAGGAGAAGTCATAGAACCCATAGTATTTCATAGCGACGCAATTGCTGTGTTAATTCCTCAATGTGAGTGTGCGAGGGTTGGAGTAAAGAACGAATAGTGCATCGTAGAGGAGATACACGTATACCAAAACTAAATCCTGTCGTTTCCATAGAAATGTGATTCGATTTAGAAGGAGAAGTCATAGAACCCACAGTATTTCATAGCGACGCAATTTCTGTGTTAATTCCTCAATGTGAGGGTGCGAGGGTTGGAGTAAAGAACGAATAGTGCATCGTAGAGGAGATACACGTATACCAAAACTAAATCCTGTCGTTTCCATAGAAACGTGATTCGATTTAGAAGGATAAGTCATAGAACCCATAGTATTTCATAGCGACGCAATTTCTGTGTTAATTCCTCAATGTGAGGGTGCGAGGGTTGGAGTAAAGAACGAATAGTGCATCGTAGAGGAGATACACGTATACCGAAACTAAATCCTGTCGTTTCCATAGAAACGTGATTCGATTTAGAAGGAGAAGTCATAGAACCCATAGTAAATCATAGCGACGCAATTTCTGTGTTAATTCCTCAATGTGAGGGTGCGAGGGTTGGAGTAAAGAACGAATAGTGCATCGTAGAGGAGATACACGTATACCAAAACTAAATCCTGTCGTTTCCATAGAAACGTGATTCGATTTAGAAGGAGAAGTCATAGAACCCATAGTATTTCATAGCGACGCAATTTCTGTGTTAATTCCTCAATGTGAGTGTGCGAGGGTTGGAGTAAAGAACGAATAGTGCATCGTAGAGGAGATACACGTATACCAAAACTAAATCCTGTCGTTTCCATAGAAACGTGATTCGATTTAGAAGGAGAAGTCATAGAACCCATAGTATTTCATAGCGACGATATTTCTGTGTTAATTCCTCAATGTGAGGGTCGAGGGTTGGAGTAAAGAACGAATAGTGCATCGTAGAGGAGATACACGTATACCAAAACTAAATCTTGTCGTTTCCATAGAAACGTGATTCGATTTAGAAGGAGAAGTCATAGAACCCATAGTATATCATAGCGACGCAATTTCTGTGTTAATTCCTCAATGTGAGGGTGCGAGGGTTGGAGTAAAGAACGAATAGTGCATCGTAGAGGAGATACACGTATGCCAAAACTAAATCCTGTCGTTTCCATAGAAACGTGATTCGATTTAGAAGGAGAAGTCATAGAACCCATAGTATTTCATAGCGACGCAATTTCTGTGTTAATTCCTCAATGTGAGGGTGCGAGGGTTGTAGTAAAGAACGAATAGTGCATCGTAGAGGAGATACACGTATACCAAAACCAAATCCTGTCGTTTCCATAGAAACGTGATTCGATTTAGAAGGAGAAGTCATAGAACCCATAGTATTTCATAGCGACGCAATTTCTGTGTTAATTCCTCAATGTGAGGGTGCGTAGGGTTGGAGTAAAGAACGAATAGTGCATCGTAGAGGAGATACACGTATACCAAAACTAAATCCTGTCGTTTCCATAGAAACGTGATTCGATATAGAAGGATAAGTCATAGAACCCATAGTATTTCATAGCGACGCAATTTCTGTCTTAATTCCTCAATGTGAGGGTGCGAGGGTTGGAGTAAAGAACGAATAGTGGATCGTAGAGGAGATACACGTATAACAAAACTAAATCCTGTCGTTTCCATAGGAACGTGATTCGATTTAGAAGGAGAAGTCATAGAACCCATAGTATTTCATAGCGACGCAATTTCTGTGTTAATTCCTCAATGTGAGCGTGCGAGGGTTGGAGTAAAGAACGAATAGTGCATCGTAGAGGAGATACACGTATACCAAAACTAAATCCTGTCGTTTCCATAGAAACGTGATTCGATTTAGAAGGAGAAGTCATAGAACCCATAGTATTTCATAGCGACGCAATTTCTGTGTTAATTCCTCAATGTGAGAGTGCGAGGGTTGGAGTAAAGAACGAATAGTGCATCGTAGAGGAGATACACGTATACCAAAACTAAATCCTGTCGTTTCCATAGAAACGTGATTCGATTTAGAAGGAGAAGTCATAGAACCCATAGTATTTCATAGCGACGCAATTGCTGTGTTAATTCCTCAATGTGAGTGCGCGAGGGTTGGAGTAAAGAACGAATAGTGCATCGTAGAGGAGATACACGTATACCAAAACTAAATCCTGTCGTTTCCATAGAAATGTGATTCGATTTAGAAGGAGAAGTCATAGAACCCACAGTATTTCATAGCGACGCAATTTCTGTGTTAATTCCTCAATGTGAGGGTGCGAGGGTTGGAGTAAAGAACGAATAGTGCATCGTAGAGGAGATACACGTATACCAAAACTAAATCCTGTCGTTTCCATAGAAACGTGATTCGATTTAGAAGGATAAGTCATAGAACCCATAGTATTTCATAGCGACGCAATTTCTGTGTTAATTCCTCAATGTGAGGGTGCGAGGGTTGGAGTAAAGAACGAATAGTGCATCGTAGAGGAGATACACGTATACCGAAACTAAATCCTGTCGTTTCCATAGAAACGTGATTCGATTTAGAAGGAGAAGTCATAGAACCCATAGTAAATCATAGCGACGCAATTTCTGTGTTAATTCCTCAATGTGAGGGTGCGAGGGTTGGAGTAAAGAACGAATAGTGCATCGTAGAGGAGATACACGTATACCAAAACTAAATCCTGTCGTTTCCATAGAAACGTGATTCGATTTAGAAGGAGAAGTCATAGAACCCATAGTATTTCATAGCGACGCAATTTCTGTGTTAATTCCTCAATGTGAGTGTGCGAGGGTTGGAGTAAAGAACGAATAGTGCATCGTAGAGGAGATACACGTATACCAAAACTAAATCCTGTCGTTTCCATAGAAACGTGATTCGATTTAGAAGGAGAAGTCATAGAACCCATAGTATTTCATAGCGACGATATTTCTGTGTTAATTCCTCAATGTGAGGGTCGAGGGTTGGAGTAAAGAACGAATAGTGCATCGTAGAGGAGATACACGTATACCAAAACTAAATCTTGTCGTTTCCATAGAAACGTGATTCGATTTAGAAGGAGAAGTCATAGAACCCATAGTATATCATAGCGACGCAATTTCTGTGTTAATTCCTCAATGTGAGGGTGCGAGGGTTGGAGTAAAGAACGAATAGTGCATCGTAGAAGAGATACACGTATGCCAAAACTAAATCCTGTCGTTTCCATAGAAACGTGATTCGATTTAGAAGGAGAAGTCATAGAACCCATAGTATTTCATAGCGACGCAATTTCTGTGTTAATTCCTCAATGTGAGGGTGCGAGGGTTGTAGTAAAGAACGAATAGTGCATCGTAGAGGAGATACACGTATACCAAAACCAAATCCTGTCGTTTCCATAGAAACGTGATTCGATTTAGAAGGAGAAGTCATAGAACCCATAGTATTTCATAGCGACGCAATTTCTGTGTTAATTCCTCAATGTGAGGGTGCGTAGGGTTGGAGTAAAGAACGAATAGTGCATCGTAGAGGAGATACACGTATACCAAAACTAAATCCTGTCGTTTCCATAGAAACGTGATTCGATTTAGAAGGATAAGTCATAGAACCCATAGTATTTCATAGCGACGCAATTTCTGTGTTAATTCCTCAATGTGAGGGTGCGAGGGTTGGAGTAAAGAACGAATAGTGCATCGTAGAGGAGATACACGTATAACAAAACTAAATCCTGTCGTTTCCATAGGAACGTGATTCGATTTAGAAGGAGAAGTCATAGAACCCATAGTATTTCATAGCGACTCAATTTCTGTGTTAATTCCTCAATGTGAGCGTGTGAGGGTTGGAGTAAAGAACGAATAGTGCATCGTAGAGGAGATACACGTATACCAAAACTAAATCCTGTCGTTTCCATAGAAACGTGATTCGATTTAGAAGGAGAAGTCATAGAACCCATAGTATTTCATAGCGACGCAATTTCTGTGTTAATTCCTCAATGTGAGGGTGCGAGGGTTGGAGTAAAGAACGAATAGTGCATCGTAGAGGAGATACACGTATACCAAAACTAAATTCTGTCGTTTCCATAGAAACGTGATTCGATTTAGAAGGAGAAGTCATAGAACCCATAGTATTTCATAGCGACGCAACTTCTGTGTTAATTCCTCAATGTGAGGGTGCGAGGGTTGGAGTAAAGAACGAATAGTGCATCGTAGAGGAGATACACGTATACCAAAACTAAATCCTGTCGTTTCCATAGAAACGTGATTCGATTTAGAAGGAGAAGTCATAGAACACATAGTATTTCATAGCGACGCAATTTCTGTGTTAATTCCTCAATGTGAGGGTGCGAGGGTTGGAGTAAAGAACGAATAGTGCATCGTAGAGGAGATACACGTATACCAAAACTAAATCCTGTCGTTTCCATAGAAACGTGATTCGATTTAGAAGGAGAAGTCATAGAACACATAGTATTTCATAGCGACGCAATTTCTGTGTTAATTCCTCAATGTGAGTGTGCGAGGGTTGGAGTAAAGAACGAATAGTGCATCGTAGAGGAGATACACGTATACCAAAACTAAATCCTGTCGTTTCCATAGAAACGTGATTCGATTTAGAAGGAGAAGTCATAGAACCCATAGCATTTCATAGCGACGATATTTCTGTGTTAATTCCTCAATGTGAGGGTCGAGGGTTGGAGTAAAGAACGAATAGTGCATCGTAGAGGAGATACACGTATACCAAAACTAAATCTTGTCGTTTCCATAGAAACGTGATTCGATTTAGAAGGAGAAGTCATAGAACCCATAGTATTTCATAGCGACGCAATTGCTGTGTTAATTCCTCAATGTGAGTGTGCGAGGGTTGGAGTAAAGAACTAATAGTGCATCGTAGAGGAGATACACGTATACCAAAACTAAATCCTGTCGTTTCCATAGAAATGTGATTCGATTTAGAAGGAGAAGTCATAGAACCCACAGTATTTCATAGCGACGCAATTTCTGTGTTAATTCCTCAATGTGAGGGTGCGAGGGTTGGAGTAAAGAACGAATAGTGCATCGTAGAGGAGATACACGTATACCAAAACTAAATCCTGTCGTTTCCATAGAAACGTGATTCGATTTAGAAGGATAAGTCATAGAACCCATAGTATTTCATAGCGACGCAATTTCTGTGTTAATTCCTCAATGTGAGGGTGCGAGGTTTGGAGTAAAGAACGAATAGTGCATCGTAGAGGAGATACACGTATACCAAAACTAAATCCTGTCGTTTCCATAGAAACGTGATTCGATTTAGAAGGAGATGTCATAGAACCCATAGTATTTCATAGCGACGCAATTTCTGTGTTAATTCCTCAATGTGAGGGTGCGAGGGTTGGAGTAAATAACGAATAGTGCATCGTAGAGGAGATACACGTATACCAAAACTAAATCCTGTCGTTTCCATAGAAACGTGATTCGATTTAGAAGGAGAAGTCATAGAACCCATAGTATTTCATAGCGACGCAATTTCTGTGTTAATTCCTCAATGTGAGTGTGCGAGGGTTGGAGTAAAGAACGAATAGTGCATCGTAGAGGAGATACACGTATACCAAAACTAAATCCTGTCGTTTCCATAGAAACGTGATTCGATTTAGAAGTTGTAGTCATAGAACCCATAGTATTTCATAGCGACGATATTTCTGTGTTAATTCCTCAATGTGAGGGTCGAGGGTTGGAGTAAAGAACGAATAGTGCATCGTAGAGGAGATACACGTATACCAAAACTAAATCTTGTCGTTTCCATAGAAACGTGATTCGATTTAGAAGGAGAAGTCATAGAACCCATAGTATTTCATAGCGACGCAATTTCTGTGTTAATTCCTCAATGTGAGGGTGCGAGGGTTGGAGTAAAGAACGATAGTGCGTCGTAGAGGAGATACACGTATGCCAAAACTAAATCCTGTCGTTTCCATAGAAACGTGATTCGATTTAGAAGGAGAAGTCATAGAACCCATAGTATTTCATAGCGACGCAATTTCTGTGTTAATTCCTCAATGTGAGGGTGCGAGGGTTGGAGTAAAGAACGAATAGTGCATCGTAGAGGAGATACACGTATACCAAAACCAAATCCTGTCGTTTCCATAGAAACGTGATTCGATTTAGAAGGAGAAGTCATAGAACCCATAGTATTTCATAGCGACGCAATTTCTGTGTTAATTCCTCAATGTGAGGGTGCGAGGGTTGGAGTAAAGAACGAATAGTGCATCGTAGAGGAGATACACGTATACCAAAACTAAATCCTGTCGTTTCCATAGAAACGTGATTCGATTTAGAAGGATAAGTCATAGAACCCATAGTATTTCATAGCGACGCAATTTCTGTGTTAATTCCTCAATGTGAGGGTGCGAGGGTTGGAGTAAAGAACGAATAGTGCATCGTAGAGGAGATACACGTATAACAAAACTAAATCCTGTCGTTTCCATAGAAACGTGATTCGATTTAGAAGGAGAAGTCATAGAACCCATAGTATTTCATAGCGACGCAATTTCTGTGGTAATTCCTCAATGTGAGCGTGCGAGGGTTGGAGTAAAGAACGAATAGTGCATCGTAGAGGAGATACACGTATACCAAAACTAAATCCTGTCGTTTCCATAGAAACGTGATTCGATTCAGAAGGAGAAGTCATAGAACCCATAGTATTTCATAGCGACGCAATTTCTGTGTTAATTCCTCAATGTGAGGGTGCGAGGGTTGGAGTAAAGAACGAATAGTGCATCGTAGAGGAGATACACGAATACCAAAACAAAATTCTGTCGTTTCCATAGAAACGTGATTCGATTTAGAAGGAGAAGTCATAGAACCCATAGTATTTCATAGCGACGCAATTTCTGTGTTAATTCCTCAATGTGAGGGTGCGAGGGTTGGAGTAAAGAACGAATAGTGCATCGTAGAGGAGATACACGTATACCAAAACTAAATCCTGTCGTTTCCATAGAAACGTGATTCGATTTAGAAGGAGAAGTCATAGAACCCATAGTATTTCATAGCGACGATATTTCTGTGTTAATTCCTCAATGTGAAGGTCGAGGGTTGGAGTAAAGAACGAATAGTGCATCGTAGAGGAGATACACGTGTACCAAAACTAAATCTTGTCGTTTCCATAGAAACGTGATTCGATTTAGAAAGAGAAGTCATAGAATCCATAGTATTTCATAGCGACGCAATTTCTGTGTTAATTCCTCAATGTGAGGGTGCGAGGGTTGGAGTAAAGAACAAATAGTGCATCGTAGAGGAGATACACGTATGCCAAAACTAAATCCTGTCGTTTCCATAGAAACGTGATTCGATTTAGAAGGAGAAGTCATAGAACCCATAGTATTTCATAGCGACGCAATTTCTGTGTTAATTCCTCAATGTGAGGGTGCGAGGGTTGGAGTAAAGAACGAATAGTGCATCGTAGAGGACATACACGTATACCAAAACTAAATCCTGTCGTTTCCATAGAAACGTGATTCGATTTAGAAGGAGAAGTCATAGAACCCATAGTATTTCATAGCGACGCAATTTCTGTGTTAATTCCTCAATGTGAGGGTGCGAGGGTTGGAGTAAAGAACGAATAGTGCATCGTAGAGGAGATACACGTATACCAAAACTAAATCCTGTCGTTTCCATAGAAACGTGATTCGATTTAGAAGGAGAAGTCATAGAACCCATAGTATTTCATAGCGACGCAATTTCTGTGTTAATTCCTCAATGTGAGCGTGCGAGGGTTGGAGTAAAGAACGAATAGTGCATCGTAGAGGAGATACACGTATACCAAAACTAAATCCTGTCGTTTCCATAGAAACGTGATTCGATTTAGAAGGAGAAGTCATAGAACCCATAGTATTTCATAGCGACGCAATTTCTGTGTTAATTCCTCAATGTGAGGGTGCGAGGGTTGGAGTAAAGAACGAATAGTGCATCGTAGAGGAGATACACGTATACCAAAACTAAATTCTGTCGTTTCCATAGAAACGTGATTCGATTTAGAAGGAGAAGTCATAGAACCCATAGTATTTCATAGCGACGCAATTTCTGTGTTAATTCCTCAATGTGAGGGTGCGAGGGTTGGAGTAAAGAACGAATAGTGCATCGTAGAGGAGATACACGTATACCAAAACTAAATCCTGTCGTTTCCATAGAAACGTGATTCGATTTAGAAGGAGAAGTCATAGAACCCATAGTATTTCATAGCGACGATATTTCTGTGTTAATTCCTCAATGTGAAGGTCGAGGGTTGGAGTAAAGAACGAATAGTGCATCGTAGAGAAGATACACGTGTACCAAAACTAAATCTTGTCGTTTCCATAGAAACGTGATTCGATTTAGAAAGAGAAGTCATAGAATCCATAGTATTTCATAGCGACGCAATTTCTGTGTTAATTCCTCAATGTGAGGGTGCGAGGGTTGGAGTAAAGAACAAATAGTGCATCGTAGAGGAGATACACGTATGCCAAAACTAAATCCTGTCGTTTCCATAGAAACGTGATTCGATTTAGAAGGAGAAGTCATAGAACCCATAGTATTTCATAGCGACGCAATTTCTGTGTTAATTCCTCAATGTGAGGGTGCGAGGGTTGGAGTAAAGAACGAATAGTGCATCGTAGAGGAGATACACGTATACCAAAACTAAATCCTGTCGTTTCCATAGAAACGTGATTCGATTTAGAAGGAGAAGTCATAGAACCCATAGTATTTCATAGCGACGCAATTTCTGTGTTAATTCCTGAATGTGAGGGTGCGAGGGTTGGAGTAAAGAACGAATAGTGCATCGTAGAGGAGATACACGTATACCAAAACTAAATCCTGTCGTTTCCATAGAAACGTGATTCGATTTAGAAGGAGAAGTCATAGAACCCATAGTATTTCATAGCGACGCAATTTGTGTGTTAATTCCTCAATGTGAGGGTGCGAGGGTTGGAGTAAAGAACGAATAGTGCATCGTAGAGGAGATACACGTATACCAAAACTAAATCCTGTCGTTTCCATAGAAACGTGATTCGATTTAGAAGGAGAAGTCATAGAACCCATAGTATATCATAGCGACGAAATTTCTGTGTTAATTCCTCAATGTGAGGGTGCGAGGGTTGGAGTAAAGAACGAATAGTGCAACGTAGAGGAGATACACGTATACCAAAACTAAATCCTGGCGTTTCCATAGAAACGTGATTCGATTTAGAAGGAGAAGTCATAGAACCCATAGTATATCATAGCGACGAAATTTCTGTGTTAATTCCTCAATGTGAGGATGCGAGGGTTGGAGTAAAGATCGAATAGTGCATCGTAGAGGAGATACACGTATACCAAAACTAAATCCTGTCGTTTCCATAGAAACGTGATTCGATTTAGAAGGAGAAGTCATAGAACCCATAGTATTTCATAGCGACGAAATTTCTGTGTTAATTCCTCAATGTGAGGGTGCGAGGGTTGGAGTAAAGAACGAATAGTGCATCGTAGAGGAGATACACGTACACCAAAACTAAATCCTGTCGTTTCCATAGAAACGTGATTCGATTTAGAAGGAGAAGTCATAGAACCCATAGTATATCATAGCGACGAAATTTCTGTGTTAATTCCTCAATGTGAGGATGCGAGGGTTGGAGTAAAGAACGAATAGTGCATCGTAGAGGAGATACACGTACACCAAAACTAAATTCTGTCGTTTCCATAGAAACGTGATTCGATTTAGAAGGAGAAGTCATAGAACCCATAGTATTTCATAGCGACGCAATTTCTGTGTTAATTCCTCAATGTGAGGGTGCGAGGGTTGGAGTAAAGAACGAATAGTGCATCGTAGAGGAGATACACGTATACCAAAACTAAATCCTGTCGTTTCCATAGAAACGTGATTCGATTTAGAAGGAGAAGTCATAGAACCCATAGTATTTCATAGCGACGCAATTTCTGTGTTAATTCCTCAATGTGAGGGTGCGAGGGTTGGAGTAAAGAACGAATAGTGCATCGTAGAGGAGATACACGTATACCAAAACTAAATCCTGTCGTTTCCATAGAAACGTGATTCGATTTAGAAGGAGAAGTCATAGAACCCATAGTATTTCATAGCGACGCAATTTGTGTGTTAATTCCTCAATGTGAGGGTGCGAGGGTTGGAGTAAAGAACGAATAGTGCATCGTAGAGGAGATACACGTATACCAAAACTAAATCCTGTCGTTTCCATAGAAACGTGATTCGATTTAGAAGGAGAAGTCATAGAACCCATAGTATATCATAGCGACGAAATTTCTGTGTTAATTCCTCAATGTGAGGGTGCGAGGGTTGGAGTAAAGAACGAATAGTGCATCGTAGAGGAGATACACGTATACCAAAACTAAATCCTGTCGTTTCCATAGAAACGTGATTGGATTTAGAAGGAGAAGTCATAGAACCCATAGTATATCATAGCGAAGAAATTTCTGTGTTAATTCCTCAATGTGAGGGTGCGAGGGTTGGAGTTAAGATCGAATAGTGCATCGCAGAGGAGATACACGTATACCAAAACTAAATCCTGTCGTTTCCATAGAAACGTGATTCGATTTAGAAGGAGAAGTCATAGAACCCATAGTATTTCATAGCGACGCAATTTCTGTGTTAATTCCTCAATGTGAGGGTGCGAGGGTTGGAGTAAAGAACGAATAGTGCATCGTAGAGGAGATACACGTATACCAAAACTAAATTCTGTCGTTTCCATAGAAACGTGATTCGATTTAGAAGGAGAAGTCATAGAACCCATAGTATTTCATAGCGACGCAATTTCTGTGTTAATTCCTCAATGTGAGGGTGCGAGGGTTGGAGTAAAGAACGAATAGTGCATCGTAGAGGAGATACACGTATACCAAAACTAAATCCTGTCGTTTCCATAGAAACGTGATTCGATTTAGAAGGAGAAGTCATAGAACCCATAGTATTTCATAGCGACGCAATTTCTGTGTTAATTCCTCAATGTGAGGGTGCGAGGGTTGGAGTAAAGAACGAATAGTGCATCGTAGAGGAGATACACGTATACCAAAACTAAATCCTGTCGTTTCCATAGAAAGGTGATTCGATTTAGAAGGAGAAGTCATAGAACCCATAGTATTTCATAGCGACGCAATTTCTGTGTTAATTCCTCAATGTGAGTGTGCGAGGGTTGGAGTAAAGAACGAATAGTGCATCGTAGAGGAGATACACGTATACCAAAACTAAATCCTGTCGTTTCCATAGAAACGTGATTCGATTTAGAAGGAGAAGTCATAGAACCCATAGTATTTCATAGCGACGATATTTCTGTGTTAATTCCTCAATGTGAAGGTCGAGGGTTGGAGTAAAGAACGAATAGTGCATCGTAGAGGAGATACACGTATACCAAAACTAAATCTTGTCGTTTCCATAGAAACGTGATTCGATTTAGAAAGAGAAGTCATAGAATCCATAGTATTTCATAGCGACGCAATTTCTGTGTTAATTCCTCAATGTGAGGGTGCGAGGGTTGGAGTAAAGAACAAATAGTGCATCGTAGAGGAGATACACGTATGCCAAAACTAAATCCTGTCGTTTCCATAGAAACGTGATTCGATTTAGAAGGAGAAGTCATAGAACCCATAGTATTTCATAGCGACGCAATTTCTGTGTTAATTCCTCAATGTGAGGGTGCGAGGGTTGGAGTAAAGAACGAATAGTGCATCGTAGAGGAGATACACGTATACCAAAACTAAATCCTGTCGTTTCCATAGAAACGTGATTCGATTTAGAAGGAGAAGTCATAGAACCCATAGTATTTCATAGCGACGCAATTTCTGTGTTAATTCCTCAATGTGAGGGTGCGAGGGTTTTAGTAAAGAACGAATAGTGCATCGTAGAGGAGATACACGTATACCAAAACTAAATCCTGTCGTTTCTATAGAAACGTGATTCGATTTAGAAGGAGAAGTCATAGAACCCATAGTATTTCATAGCGACGCAATTTGTGTGTTAATTCCTCAATGTGAGGGTGCGAGGGTTGGAGTAAAGAACGAATAGTGCATCGTAGAGGAGATACACGTATACCAAAACTAAATCCTGTCGTTTCCATAGAAACGTGATTCGATTTAGAAGGAGAAGTCATAGAACCCATAGTATATCATAGCGACGAAATTTCTGTGTTAATTCCTCAATGTGAGGGTGCGAGGGTTGGAGTAAAGAACGAATAGTGCATCGTAGAGGAGATACACGTATACCAAAACTAAATCCTGGCGTTTCCGTAGAAACGTGATTCGATTTAGAAGGAGAAGTCATAGAACCCATAGTATATCATAGCGACGAAATTTCTGTGTTAATTCCTCAATGTGAGGGTGCGAGGGTTGGAGTAAAGATCGAATAGTGCATCGTAGAGGAGATACACGTATACCAAAACTAAATCCTGTCGTTTCCATAGAAACGTGATTCGATTTAGAAGGAGAAGTCATAGAACCCATAGTATTTCATAGCGACGAAATTTCTGTGTTAATTCCTCAATGTGAGGGTGCGAGGGTTGGAGTAAAGAAAGAATAGTGCATCGTAGAGGAGATACACGTACACCAAAACTAAATCCTGTCGTTTCCATAGAAACGTGATTCGATTTAGAAAGAGAAATCATAGAACCCATAGTATTTCATAGCGACGAAATTTCTGTGTTAATTCCTCAATGTGAGGGTGCGAGGGTTGGAGTAAAGAACGAATAGTGCATCGTAGAGGAGATACACGTATACCAAAACTAAATCCTGTCGTTTCCATAGAAACGTGATTCGATTTAGAAGGAGAAGTCATAGAACCCATAGTATATTATAGCGACGAAATTTCTGTGTTAATTCCTCAATGTGAGGATTCGAGGGTTGGAGTAAAGAACGAATAGTGCATCGTAGAGGAGATACACGTACACCAAAACTAAATTCTGTCGTTTCCATAGAAACGTGATTCGATTTAGAAGGAGAAGTCATAGAACCCATAGTATTTCATAGCGACGCAATTTCTGTGTTAATTCCTCAATGTGAGGGTGCGAGGGTTGGAGTAAAGAACGAATAGTGCATCGTAGAGGAGATACACGTATACCAAAACTAAATCCTGTCGTTTCCATAGAAACGTGATTCGATTTAGAAGGAGAAGTCATAGAACCCATAGTATTTCATAGCGACGCAATTTCTGTGTTAATTCCTCAATGTGAGGGTGCGAGGGTTGGAGTAAAGAACGAATAGTGCATCGTAGAGGAGATACACGTATACCAAAACTAAATCCTGTCGTTTCCATAGAAACGTGATTCGATTTAGAAGGAGAAGTCATAGAACCCATAGTATTTCATAGCGACGCAATTTGTGTGTTAATTCCTCAATGTGAGGGTGCGAGGGTTGGAGTAAAGAACGAATAGTGCATCGTAGAGGAGATACACGTATACCAAAACTAAATCCTGTCGTTTCCATAGAAACGTGATTCGATTTAGAAGGAGAAGTCATAGAACCCATAGTATATCATAGCGACGAAATTTCTGTGTTAATTCCTCAATGTGAGGGTGCGAGGGTTGGAGTAAAGAACGAATAGTGCATCGTAGAGGAGATACACGTATACCAAAACTAAATCCTGTCGTTTCCATAGAAACGTGATTCGATTTAGAAGGAGAAGTCATAGAACCCATAGTATATCATAGCGAAGAAATTTCTGTGTTAATTCCTCAATGTGAGGGTGCGAGGGTTGGAGTTAAGATCGAATAGTGCATCGCAGAGGAGATACACGTATACCAAAACTAAATCCTGTCGTTTCCATAGAAACGTGATTCGATTTAGAAGGAGAAGTCATAGAACCCATAGTATATCATAGCGACGAAATTTCTGTGTTAATTCCTCAATGTGAGGGTGCGAGGGTTGGAGTAAAGATCGAATAGTGCATCGTAGAGGAGATACACGTATACCAAAACTAAATCCTGTCGTTTCCATAGAAACGTGATTCGATTTAGAAGGAGAAGTCATGGAATCCATAGTATTTCATAGCGACGAAATTTCTGTGTTAATTCCTCAATGTGAGGGTGCGAGGGTTGGAGTAAAGAACGAATAGTGCATCGTAGAGGTAATACACATACACCAAAACTAAATCCTGTCGTTTCCATAGAAACGTGATTCGATTTAGAAGGAGAAGTCATAGAACCCATAGTATTTCATAGCGACGCAATTTGTGTGTTAATTCCTCAATGTGAGGGTGCGAGGGTTGGAGTAAAGAACGAATAGTGCATCGTAGAGGAGATACACGTATACCAAAACTAAATCCTGTCGTTTCCATAGAAACGTGATTCGATTTAGAAGGGGAAGTCATAGAACCCATAGTATATCATAGCGACGAAATTTCTGTGTTAATTCCTCAATGTGAGGGTGTGAGGGTTGGAGTAAAGAACGAATAGTGCATCGTAGAGGAGATACACGTATACCAAAACTAAATCCTGTCGTTTCCATAGAAACGTGATTCGATTTAGAAGGAGAAGTCATAGAACCCATAGTATATCATAGCGACGAAATTTCTGTGTTAATTCCTCAATGTGAGGGTGCGAGGGTTGGAGTAAAGATCGAATAGTGCATCGTAGAGGAGATACACGTATACCAAAACTAAATCCTGTCGTTTCCATAGAAACGTGATTCGATTTAGAAGGAGAAGTCATAGAACCAATAGTATATCATAGCGACGAAATTTCTGTGTTAATTCCTCAATGTGAGGGTGCGAGGGTTGGAGTAAAGATCGAATAGTGCATCGTAAAGGAGATACACGTTTACCAAAACTAAATCCTGTCCTTTCAATAGAAACGTGATTCGATTTAGAAGGAGAAGTCATAGAACCCATAGTATTTCATAGCGACGAAATTTCTGTGTTAATTCCTCAATGTGAGGGTGCGAGGGTTGGAGTAAAGAACGAATAGTGCATCGTAGAGGAGATACACGTACACCAAAACTAAATCCTGTCGTTTCCATAGAAACGTGATTCGATTTAGAAAGAGAAGTCATAGAACCCATAGTATTTCATAGCGACGAAATTTCTGTGTTAATTCCTCAATGTGAGGGTGCGAGGGTTGGAGTAAAGAACGAATAGTGCATCGTAGAGGAGATACACGTATACCAAAACTAAATCCTGTCGTTTCCATAGAAACGTGATTCGATTTAGACGGATAAGTCATAGAACCCATAGTATTTCATAGCGACGCAATTTCTGTGTTAATTCCTCAATGTGAGGGTGCGAGGGTTGGAGTAAAGAACGAATAGTGCATCGTAGAGGAGATACACGTATAACAAAACTAAATCCAGTCGTTTCCATAGAAACGTGATTCGATTTAGAAGGAGAAGTCATAGAACCCATAGTATTTCATAGCGACGCAATTTCTGTGTTAATTCCTCAATGTGAGGGTGCGAGGGTTGGAGTAAAGAACGAATAGTGCATCGTAGAGGAGATACACGTATACCAAAACTAAATCCTGTCGTTTCCATAGAAACGTGATTCGATTTAGAAGGAGAAGTCATAGAACCCATAGTATTTCATAGCGACGCAATTTCTGTGTTAATTCCTCAATGTGAGGGTGCGAGAGTTGGAGTAAAGAACGAATAGTGCATCGTAGAGGAGATACACGTATACCAAAATTAAATTCTGTCGTTTCCATAGAAACGTGATTCGATTTAGAAGGAGAAGTCATAGAACCCATAGTATTTCATAGCGACGCAATTTCTGTGTTAATTCCTCAATGTGAGGGTGCGAGAATTGGAGTAAAGAACGAATAGTGCATCGTAGAGGAGATACACGTATACCAAAACTAAATCCTGTCGTTTCCATAGAAACGTGATTCGATTTAGAAGGAGAAGTCATAGAACCCATAGTATTTCATAGCGACGCAATTTCTGTGTTAATTCCTCAATGTGAGGGTGCGAGGGTTGGAGTAAAGAACGAATAGTGCATCGTAGAGGAGATACACGTATACCAAAACTAAATCCTGTCGTTTCCATAGAAACGTGATTCGATTTAGAAGGAGAAGTCATAGAACCCATAGTATTTCATAGCGACGCAATTTGTGTGTTAATTCCTCAATGTGAGGGTGCGAGGGTTGGAGTAAAGAACGAATAGTGCATCGTAGAGGAGATACACGTATACCAAAACTAAATCCTGTCGTTTCCATAGAAACGTGATTCGATTTTGAAGGAGAAGTCATAGAACCCATAGTATATCATAGCGACGAAATTTTTGTGTTAATTCCTCAATGTGAGGGTGCGAGGGTTGGAGTAAAGAACGAATAGTGCATCGTAGAGGAGATACACGTATACCAAAACTAAATCCTGTCGTTTCCATAGAAACGTGATTCGATTTAGAAGGAGAAGTCATAGAACCCATAGTATATCATAGCGACGAAATTTCTGTGTTAATTCCTCAATGTGAGGGTGCGAGGGTTGGAGTAAAGATCGAATAGTGCATCGTAGAGGAGATACACGTATACCAAAACTAAATCCTGTCGTTTCCATAGAAACGTGATTCGATTTAGAAGGAGAAGTCATAGAACCCATAGTATATCATAGCGACGAAATTTCTGTGTTAATTCCTCAATGTGAGGGTGCGAGGGTTGGAGTAAAGATCGAATAGTGCATCCTAGAGGAGATACACGTATACCAAAACTAAATCCTGTCGTTTCCATAAAAACGTGATTCGATTTAGAAAGAGAAGTCATAGAACCCATAGTATTTCATAGCGACGAAATTTCTGTGTTAATTCCTCAATGTGAGGGTGCGAGGGTTGGAGTAAAGAACGAATAGTGCATCGTAGAGGAGATAACCGTATACCAAAACTAAATCCTGTCGTTTCCATAGAAACGTGATTCGATTTAGAAGGAGAAGTCATAGAACCCATAGTATATCATAGCGACGCAATTTCTGTGTTAATTCCTCAATGTGAGGGTGCGAGGGTTGGAGTAAAGAACGAATAGTGCATCGTAGAGGAGATACACGATTACCAAAACTAAATCCTGTCGTTTCCATAGAAACGTGATTCGATTTAGAAGGAGAAGTCATAGAACCCATAGTATTTCTTAGCGACGCAATTTCTGTGTTAATTCCTCAATGTGAGGGTGCGAGGGTTGGAGTAAAGAACGAATAGTGCATCGTAGAGGAGATACACGTATACCAAAACTAAATCCTGTCGTTTCCATAGAAACGTGATTCGATTTAGAAGGAGAAGTCATAGAACCCATAGTATTTCATAGCGACGCAATTTGTGTGTTAATTCCTCAATGTGAGGGTGCGAGGGTTGGAGTAAAGAACGAATAGTGCATCGTAGAGGAGATACACGTATACCAAAACTAAATCCTGTCGTTTCCATAGAAACGTGATTCGATTTAGAAGGAAAAGTCATAGAACCCATAGTATATCATAGCGACGAAATTTCTGTGTTAATTCCTCAATGTGAGGGTGTGAGGGTTGGAGTAAAGAACGAATAGTGCATCGTAGAGGAGATACACGTATACCAAAACTAAATCCTGTCGTTTCCATAGAAACGTGATTCGATTTAGAAGGAGAAGTCATAGAACCCATAGTATATCATAGCGACGAAATTTCTGTGTTAATTCCTCAATGTGAGGGTGCGAGGGTTGGAGTAAAGATCAAATAGTGCATCGTAGAGGAGATACACGTATACCAAAACTAAATACTGTCGTTTCCATAGAAACGTGATTCGATTTAGAAGGAGAAGTCATAGAACCCATAGTATATCATAGCGACGAAATTTCTGTGTTAATTCCTCAATGTGAGGGTGCGAGGGTTGGAGTAAAGATCGAATAGTGCATCGTAAAGGAGATACACGTATACCAAAACTAAATCCTGTCCTTTCAATAGAAACGTGATTCGATTTAGAAGGAGAAGTCATAGAACCCATAGTATTTCATAGCGACGAAATTTCTGTGTTAATTCCTCAATGTGAGGGTGCGAGGGTTGGAGTAAAGAACGAATAGTGCATCGTAGAGGAGATACACGTACACCAAAACTAAATCCTGTCGTTTCCATAGAAACGTGATTCGATTTAGAAAGAGATGTCATAGAACCCATAGTATTTCATAGCGACGAAATTTCTGTGTTAATTCCTCAATGTGAGGGTGCGAGGGTTGGAGTAAAGAACGAATAGTGCATCGTAGAGGAGATACACGTATACCAAAACTAAATCCTGTCGTTTCCATAGAAACGTGATTCGATTTAGACGGATAAGTCATAGAACCCATAGTATTTCATAGCGACGCAATTTCTGTGTTAATTCCTCAATGTGAGGGTGCGAGGGTTGGAGTAAAGAACGAATAGTGCATCGTAGAGGAGATACACGTATAACAAAACTAAATCCAGTCGTTTCCATAGAAACGTGATTCGATTTAGAAGGAGAAGTCATAGAACCCATAGTATTTCATAGCGACGCAATTTCTGTGTTAATTCCTCAATGTGAGGGTGCGAGGGTTGGAGTAAAGAACGAATAGTGCATTGTAGAGGAGATACACGTATACCAAAACTAAATCCTGTCGTTTCCATAGAAACGTGATTCGATTTAGAAGGAGAAGTCATAGAACCCATTGTATTTCATAGCGACGCAATTTCTGTGTTAATTCCTCAATGTGAGGGTGCGAGAGTTGGAGTAAAGAACGAATAGTGCATCGTAGAGGAGATACACGTATACCAAAACTAAATTCTGTCGTTTCCATAGAAACGTGATTCGATTTAGAAGGAGAAGTCATAGAACCCATAGTATTTCATAGCGACGCAATTTCTGTGTTAATTCCTCAATGTGAGGGTGCGAGAATTGGAGTAAGGAACGAATAGTGCATCGTAGAGGAGATACACGTATACCAAAACTAAATCCTGTCGTTTCCATAGAAACGTGATTCGATTTAGAAGGAGAAGTCATAGAACCCATAGTATTTCATAGCGACGCAATTTCTGTGTTAATTCCTCAATGTGAGGGTGCGAGGGTTGGAGTAAAGAACGAATAGTGCATCGTAGAGGAGATACACGTATACCAAAACTAAATCCTGTCGTTTCCATAGAAACGTGATTCGATTTAGAAGGAGAAGTCATAGAAACCATAGTATTTCATAGCGACGCAATTTGTGTGTTAATTCCTCAATGTGAGGGTGCGAGGGTTGGAGTAAAGAACGAATAGTGCATCGTAGAGGGGATACACGTATACCAAAACTAAATCCTGTCGTTTCCATAGAAACGTGATTCGATTTTGAAGGAGAAGTCATAGAACCCATAGTATATCATAGCGACGAAATTTCTGTGTTAATTCCTCAATGTGAGGGTGCGAGGGTTGGAGTAAAGAACGAATAGTGCATCGTAGAGGAGATACACGTATACCAAAACTAAATCCTGTCGTTTCCATAGAAACGTGATTCGATTTAGAAGGAGAAGTCATAGAACCCATAGTATATCATAGCGACGAAATTTCTGTGTTAATTCCTCAATGTGAGGGTGCGAGGGTTGGAGTAAAGATCGAATAGTGCATCGTAGAGGAGATACACGTATACCAAAACTAAATCCTGTCGTTTCCATAGAAACGTGATTCGATTTAGAAGGAGAAGTCATAGAACCCATAGTATATCATAGCGACGAAATTTCTGTGTTAATTCCTCAATGTGAGGGTGCGAGGGTTGGAGTAAAGATCGAATAGTGCATCCTAGAGGAGATACACGTATACCAAAACTAAATCCTGTCGTTTCCATAAAAACGTGATTCGATTTAGAAAGAGAAGTCATAGAACCCATAGTATTTCATAGCGACGAAATTTCTGTGTTAATTCCTCAATGTGAGGGTGCGAGGGTTGGAGTAAAGAACGAATAGTGCATCGTAGAGGAGATAACCGTATACCAAAACTAAATCCTGTCGTTTCCATAGTAACGTGATTCGATTTAGAAGGAGAAGTCATAGAACCCATAGTATATCATAGCGACGAAATTTCTGTGTTAATTCCTCAATGTGAGGAAGCGAGGGTTGGAGTAAAGAACGAATAGTGCATCGTAGAGGAGATACACGTATACCAAAACTAAATCCTGTCGTTTCCATAGAAACGTGATTCGATTTAGAAGGAGAAGTCATAGAACCCATGGTATTTCATAGCGACGAAATTTCTGTGTTAATTCCTCAATGTGAGGGTGCGAGGGTTGGAGTAAAGAACGAATAGTGCATCGTAGAGGAGATACACGTATACCAAAACTAAATCCTGTCGTTTCCATAGAAACGTGATTCGATTTAGAAGGAGAAGTCATAGAACCCATAGTATTTCATAGCGACGCAATTTCTGTGTTAATTCCTCAATGTGAGGGTGCGAGGGTTGGAGTAAAGAACGAATAGTGCATCGTAGAGGAGATACACGTATACCAAAACTAAATCCTGTCGTTTCCATAGAAACGTGATTCGATGTAGAAGGAGAAGTCATAGAACCCATAGTATTTCATAGCGACGCAATTTCTGTGTTAATTCCTCAATGTGAGGGTGCGAGGGTGGGAGTAAAGAACGAATAGTGCATCGTAGAGTAGATACATGTATACCAAAACTAAATCCTGTCGTTTCCGTAGAAACGTGATTCGATTTAGAAGGAGAAGTCATAGAACCCATAGTATTTCATAGCGACGAAATTTCTGTGTTAATTCCTCAATGTGAGGGTGCGAGGGTTGGAGTAAAGAACGAATAGTGCATCGTAGAGGAGATACACGTATACCAAAACTAAATCCTGTCGTTTCCATAGAAACGTGATTCGATTTAGAAGGAGAAGTCATAGAACCCATAGTATTTCATAGCGACGCAATTTCTGTGTTAATTCCTCAATGTGAGGGTGCGAGGGTTGGAGTAAAGAACGAATAGTGCATCGTAGAGGAGATACACGTATACCAAAACTAAATCCTGTCGTTTCCATAGAAACGTGATTCGATTTAGAAGGAGAAGTCATAGAACCCATAGTATTTCATAGCGACGCAATTTCTGTGTTAATTCCTCAATGTGAGGGTGCGAAGGTTGGAGTAAAGAACGAATAGTGCATCGTAGAGGAGATACACGTCTACCAAAACTAAATCCTGTCGTTTCCATAGAAACGTGATTCGATTTAGAAGGAGAAGTCATAGAACCCATAGTATATCATAGCGACGCAATTTCTGTGTTAATTCCTCAATGTGAGGGTGCGAGGGTTGGAGTAAACAACGAATAGTGCATCGTAGAGGAGATACACGTTGAGATATTCGCTAGTTTTGACTTCATTAAAACAACAAATACGAGTAGTTAATACTTTCAGCCAGAAGGCAAATACTTGTTTGTAAATAATGATTAATGTATAATAAGGCGTCGCATGGCGACGGTGGAATTTTCTAGATAATGTAATTCGTCGTCTTTGGGCGGCAATAAAAACAGAAAAATACGGATAGATATACGATCCTTCACTATTTTGTTCGAGGGAGAACAAATGAAGCCTTGAGCGCTAAGAAGACTTTTACTGTTTTTCTCGAGTAAGACGGACGCAGATTTGTGGCGGTCTGATCTAATTATTTTTACTAAATAAATAAAAACGTGTTCCGTCTAAGTTTTGAGTGAAGTGTAGGAAGAAGAACTGTTGTAACTTACCGTGACGAAGCACGAGCGACTCAAGAGGACAATGGCTATATAAAAGAGCGCTCAATGGACATGATACGGACATAAAAAATCTACCGTCATTGTAGTATTAAGCTTAAGGTACGATATATGTTTTAGTTATAATAAATATTTGTTCTGGGAATACTGAATCATTTAGCAGTGCTCATTCCTATTATCTCCTCAGTATTATTTTCATTTTAATTATGCATTTTGCTAATATTACAGACTCCAAGATCAGCAGTCCAATGTGTGTGTTACATTGATAAAAAGAAAACTGTTTTATCGTCTTCTTGCATCAGCTTTAATATTGAATTTCTCTTTTGTGTGATGTTACAGTTGTTTTTGTGCCCTTAAGTACTTTCTGGTCCCTTAGGAAATTGTTTTGTCATAACAATAACTTCACAACCGGGTATGATCGCATCTACGATCATGAAGTAATTAGAAAGACGATAACGCAATTTCTTATTCAACAGCACGCTAGTTGTGACTGCCTCAAGCCACGCGAAACCGCAAGTAAAAACTATTCACATCTCATAATGCAATATTTTATGACAATGGTCAATCCATGATTCTTACGCCAATTGTGATTGATAAAACAGTTAGTTAAATCTCAATTTCCAACTTTCCATTGAATAGCAACATCACTTCTATTTTGTAACATCACACTTGGCGCCCGAACAGGGACTTGACCAAAAATTAGTTCAAATTCTTGGAAAATTTTCTATGTGCTTGTGTTAATAAATGTTCTGTCGTTTCATGTACACATCGTATCTCTGTGAGAATAACGGTCAATAATGCAGTTTAATTACCGAGAGAAAAGAAAAGAAAAGAGACGTGAATTTGCTGAGACAACATAGCGGTATTCAATCCATCAAAAAGTAAGTCAGAATTTTGCATACGCAGTGTAGTGCTTCAGTAGCAACGTTGCTTTTCCAAGTCGATCCACATCCTTTCTATCTCCTTCCCGCTATAGAAAATCTGCTTTATTTTATCTTTCAAAGTAAAATTCTTCGTAGTCTGATAATAGAAATTATTTCTCCCCATTGTTAGTATACCTGTATTGCATTTTCAACATGGTGGATAGTGTGCGCAATTTGCAGTGAAGAGCATCTTCACTCATTTGTCTGAAACGGTTAGGTTCCATCTTGTCTTCTTGCCAGATAGAATTTCATTTGTTGCTCACGCGAGAGTGGTGCTCTTAGCGGACTCACCACGTCACTGACAAACGACGAAAGCCTTACGTAGCACGTGATTTACTAACGAAAATGGCAGATAGTAAACAGAGACAGGTGACAACAGGAGACGGGAGTGAAGACGTTAATAGTATTCCATACCCTTTACGATCGCGAACGGTAGGTTCCCGTGTGGAAACTGAACTAACCATGTCTGTAACAGGGGAAAGTGACCCTAAAGTCCAAATTCTTCCCGCTGCAGCTACAAATGACCTCGGTGCGTTAATGGAAATGCTGAAACAACAGTTTGACGCAGTAAATGAGACTATAAAAACACAAAATGAGACTGTTAACGCCCGATTAGATGCTGTAAGCGAATCAGTAAAAACACAAAATGAGACTGTTAACGCCCGATTAGATGCTGTAAGCGAATCAGTAAAAACACAAAATGAGACTATAAAAACACAAAATGAGACTGTTAACGCCCGATTAGATGCTGTAAGCGAATCATTAAAAACACAGCTAGGCACAATCAAAACAGATCTGCATAAAGAAATTACGGCTGAATTAAATACCCATTTGGGTGAGGTGCAAACTAAGATCAGTGATCAAATTCAGAAAATGCAGAAACAGGTGAAAAGTGAAATAGCTGAAGTATCTGGAACATTAAACACAAAAATTCAGGCAGCTACCAAAGAAATAAACTCAGTTAGAAATGCAGTATCTGACATTGAAGGTGTAGTGGAGGATCTGTCGAGGCAGATAGACTCAATCAATATTGAAGAACAGGTTAAGAGCACCGTGAAAGCACACACGGAGGCATTGTCGGAACACTACGGTGAATGGATAAAGGGTAAAGATATTTTTATCGAAAAGAAGGTCAGGGAGGAGCTTAGGGAGACTGTCAAGGATGTAACTTACGAAATCTTAGCTGCTCCTGGTAAGTCGGGAGACACAGTAGTTTCTGAATTGGGACAGATTCGGAGGACACTCACACGGGATCTTCCCGAGTGGAAGCAGCAAGTAGTGGACGAAGTCAGAATGCTGAGAAACTGGGTAGAAAATCCGCACACGCATACGCAAACTATAGGGAACAACTATTTAGACGGTGACGAATGTCAGTCAACTCCTTATTGTTCACCGCCTGATTACATGCAAAACAACAGTCCTGTTGAGTCCCGAGTAGGGAAACTAAATGATCCGCCCACAATTGTGAGTTTAATGCAAGAGGAAAGTGTGATTAAGCATCGCACTTTTCCTGTTTTTCATCCGCAGAAGCGAGAAATACACCCCATCGTGTTCCTAAAGAATTTTTCCGGCATATTTCCCAGGAGCTGGACAGACAGACAGCGTATTCAGTTCGTCACTGGCTTTATTTCTGGTGATGCAGCATTATGGGGAACGGAAATGGTAGACACGTGCAGGAATTATGAAGAGTTTGAGAAAATGTTCTTGGCAAAATTTTGGAGTAATGGGGTACAGCAAAGATTAAGGAAGGAGGTGTATGGTGCGGAAATTTTCAATGAGAAGCATGGAAGTCTCCGGCGATACTTTGAGAAGTATCTAGCAAAAATTAAATTCTGGGATTCTCCGATTTCTTCCAAGGACGTAATTATGATTCTCAAAAGCAAACTCCCTGTGTCTATTAGAGAGAAATTAGTAAATGTGTCCGAAGAAGACACGGATGTATTCCTTTCTGTGCTGGATTCCTTAGATTTAATTAGCGAGGATGTGCGCTCCAAGGTTGGCAGCGGCAAATTCTTCCCTGGCTGCCAGCAGAATGCATCGCACGCGGACAACAATGCGCCGAAGGAGAGAGCGAGCTACTGCGACCGCTGTTGCCAACCTGCCAGCCGTTATGAAAACGCAAATGGCAATAACTTTAAATGGAAGCAGAAAACCAATTACAGTAATCAGCAGAGATACCACCCAATTTACAACCACCAGGTACAACATCAGTACGGAAACCCACCCTTTAATTCTGCGCTTGAGCAGTATGGAAATTCTCCACAAACTAGTGGTAATTTTTCAAATGGACCAATGTACAATCAAAGTTATAGGTCGAAAAATAGCAAGTGGCATGGGCAAGGCGGAGGCCACCCAGCACATCAGAACAACTTTTCACAGAATAGAGGACCGCGGAACAATTTTCAAACGGTACCAAATGCGAACTTTCCTTCACAAGGAAATGGTTCTGCCGGCAACCAAAAGATCGGGCGACAGCAGACGTCTCAAGTATTTTATTCACAAGTGAATGCACCCAGTGGATTTGACCCCTTTACACCGGCATTTGTACCACATAACCAGCACCAATATGAAACGGAACAAACACTTAAGGCCATGAATGACAAACAGGTTAAACATCCTGCGGAAAATTAGAGGCAGCACCTTTCAGCCTCCTAGAGGTCGCTGCCGGTTCCAGTGGGGGTACTAACGAATACTCTGATTCTGAGTATGTTAATGCGATACGGTACGACCATGAGACCGACTTACGAGATGACCTTGCACCTGACCTAGAAGCTCAAGACATTAATGACATTTATGATGAACAGGTCCAGGCTTCGATTAAGATTTCTATTGCCAACATTCCTGTCACAGCCATTGTTGATACAGGAGCAAACATCAATGTGATGTCATCATGTCTCTTCAGACAGGTGTCTTCTGTTTCAAAAGTTTTATCATTGCCGATTCAGGGCTGCTCCATATCGGGAGCGATTGGTCCATTGAAACAGAGAGTTAGTTTACAGACGCAGCTTCAACTGCAGATAGAATCTGTTTTGGTTTTTTGCCACTTTCTAATAGTAAAGAACTTGTCAGTTCCATGTCTCCTGGGGATGGAGTTTCTTCGACAAACAAAAGCAGTGATAGATATTGAATCTGGAATGTGTACCTTTATCGTAAATCAACAACAAGTTGTTGTTAACTTGTTAAGGAGTAAAGTGAAGGCAGTGTCGACATTGCATCAGGTTTGGAGACGACAGAGGACCGCCAAACCGTGCTTTGATCAGACAAATGACCTGAGTAAATGGGATGACATAAATGACAATGAGTATGAAGACTTACTTCCTGACACAGACGAGATCGATGCTAAAGCCAAGGAATCGACTGAACTCAGGGGGGAGCAGAAATATGAGTTGTTCCACTTATTAGTAAGTTACAAGAAAATCTTTTCAAAGAAACCAGGAGTAATAAAAGGGTTCGAGTATAAAATGGAAGTGCTTCCCCACTCAACGTTCTGCAAAGCAAGCTATTCAGTACCCTACGCCCGACGAGAAGCTGTAAAGCATGAGATTAGGAAAATGCTGTGTTGGGATGTTATCGAGTTATCGAATTCGCCGTACTCAAGTCCCTTGTTGTCTGTACTTAAACAGGACGGTAGTGTCAGACTAGTACAGGACGCCAGATCAATAAACAAAATAATTGTACCGATAAGGACTCGGCCTGAAGCACTTGAGGAGCACTTGCAAAAATTTCATGGCATTAGATTTTTGAGTACACTCGATTTAAGAAGTAGCTATTGGCAGGTGAAATTGGCCAAGGAATCCAGAAAATATACTGCTTTTATATTTGCCGGCCGCTCATATCAGTTTAAGGTCATGCCTTTTGGTTTAAATGTAAGCTCGGGAATATTTATTTCTGCTCTTGATTTTGTGTTAGGACCTGAACTTCTGGATGAGGTAACTGTTTATGTAGATGACGTGTTGATAGCCACTAAGAACTGGGAAGATCATTTAGCTATTCTACGAAAGGTGTTTCAGAGATTTCAAGAACATGGTGTTACAGCGAATCTGAAAAAGTCAAAATTTGGAAAACGTGAGGTAAAGTTTTTAGGTCATGTGATTACCCCTGAAGGGATTAAACCCGACCCGGAAAAGTTGTCTGCGATTAAGAATTTCCCTACGCCGGTAACTAAGAGGCAACTAAGAGGATTTCTCGGTCTTTCGTCTTTCTTTCGACGATTTCTGTCTGGTCAAGTAATGAACAATCCCGCTTTGCACAATCTTCTGAAGAAAAGTACGCATTGGATTTGGACACCAGAGTGTCAGAAAGCTTTTCAGGCAATTAAAGATGGTCTTGTAAGCAATAACATTCTCTGTCATCCACAAATGGACAAAGAATTTTGTATCACCTCAGACGCTTCGTTTGTTGGAATTGGATCTTGTTTGTTTCAGATTGAATTAGTAGACGAAACAGAGCAGATCAGAGTGATTAGTTTTGCGAGTAGGGTCTTAACAGAATGTGAAAAGTCCTATTCAGTTACTGAGCTGGAGGCACTTGCAGTTATTTGGTCCTTCAAGAGGTTTAATTATTACATTTTTAGCAGAAAGATAAAAGTGTTTACGGACCATCAAGCACTTTCGTATCTTTTGACCTGTAAATTACAACATCCGCGTCTGACCAGGTGGTGTTTATTTCTGCAAGAATACGATTTTGATATTGTGTATATAAAGGGCAAGGATAACATTATTGCAGACGCACTTTCTCGTTCACCAGAAGGTCTGCCTGAGACAAGTGAGTTGGTAGAACAGATGTCGAATTACAAAGTTCTTCTTATGCAGGATCCCATTCATAGAAAATATTTCTTGGAACTGTGCAAGCAAATCCAGACACTACAGACCACAGATCCTAAGTGGGGAAAAGTAATCAGACTTCTTCAAGAAAATCCAAACCATAAGTTGTCCAAATTCTTCAAGATTCATAATCAGGTATTATTTCATCGTACCTCTGTGTCATCAGACAACTGGCTTGTTTGTATACCTAGCAGTTTTGTCGAACATCTTTTGTGGTATACCCACATTTCTTGGGGCCACTATGGTCCAGAGAAGTGTAAAAAGAAGATTGCTACTTACTGTTATGTGCCCGACCTACATCGTCGGATACACAAGTTGCTAAAATTTTGTGTCATCTGCCAAAAGGCGAAAGCTCTGAATATTCCTACTTTAATTCCATTGAATCCGATCATCGCAGAAAGACCTAATCAGCTCATTAGCATTGACCTGGCTGGCCCTCTACCGATGGGTAGGGGAGGTGTCAAATACCTCGTTGCTGTTCTCGACAACTTCACTAAATACGTTCGAATGTATGTTATGAAGACATCTTGTGCTCCGCCTATTATACGCTGTCTTGAAAATGACTATTTCCCTCGATTCGGAGTCCCCGAATCTATACTTTCAGATAATGCATCCAACTTTACTTGCCGCAAATGGCGTGAGTTTTTGGCCCATCACAATGTCAAGCAGATCTTAATATCACGTTTTAGGCCTCAGTCGAATTTGACTGAGCGGATCTTCAAGGAGTTTAACAGATTTGTTCGGACGTACATTCCAGACAAGCAAACTCGTTGGGTTGATTTTGTGACCCCTTTTGAGGAGATAGTTAATAATTTGCCACACACTTCCACAAGTTTTACTCCACACGAGTTGATATCTCGAAAGAAGGAACAGAATGAGTGGGTTGATCCTCTTCCCAAGATACCTAGCCCTGAGGTAGATCTAGATGTCAAAATTCGAGAAGCTTTAAGTTCCATTACCACCAATGCTCAATTAAGGAAGAAAGGCTATGATAAAAAAGTAAACAAAGTTGTAAATTACCATGTAGGTGAAAAGGTATTACTTAAGACTCATTTCAAGCCATCATTAATATGTAAGAAAAATCGCAAGTGGCAACATATGTACCAAGGTCCTTACCTTATTTTAAGGAAACCGCACATAGGGAGTTATTTGTTAACTGACCCGGCTACGGGGAGAGTAAAAGGCTTATTTCACCATCAAGACTTAAAGAAATTTTATAATGGTAGTGGTTAAATACTGTCGTGGAAATGAATTCTTGCTTACTGGAAATTTCCTTGTGTGAACTGTTAATGATAAGTATTGTGTTGAACAGCGCACTGACTACATGGTAACGGCTATTACATGTAAACTTTAAGTATTAAATGCTATGTATGAAAAAATTGTTTATAGTGATGGACATGAACCGATATTTCTTCAACAAGCTGAAGCAGGAAACTGGGGTTGCACCAAGAATTTCAAATTAATTTTAAGTTAGTATTAAAAAAAAAAAAATGCTTGCGAGGCGATTGCCCGGAGCTATATAAATATGTAAAGGTGAGAAATGGAGAAGGATGCGTAAATAAGCACTTCTCTCAAGGTACAAGAATATTTATAGATTTATTTTTAGTAATGTAAGTACTTGAAGTTCTGTTGTAAAAGCCCAAATTACCTGCTTAAAAAAAAAAAAAAGGGTACATGTTCAAACACTCCAGACAGTGGACAGGAGTAGAAGAAATAGCTTAAAGTTCAGTTAAAGCGTGCTGTTAAATGGAAAAACAAGTGGTAACCCACATGTGTTCACGCAAGGAGACAATAAGCTGTAGTAAACTAAGTTAGGTGAAATACAGTACAAATAGAGGCAAACCATGAAGCATCAATAATGTAGCGTAAGTACTCCACGAGGCCATTAATTGCTATGAAAGTAAACTATTTCCCTGTGATCTGAGCCCAATGTAAAGAGTATATGAGGAATGTTAGCTGACGAATTGATTTCAGTAGAATCGAGGTACTAAATAACCACACAGCAAGCCCCCTGTATCATAAATAAGTCCAAGTAAAGATCTTCAGAAGATTTGTAGTGTAATCTAGCGACCATTCAATACCCTAATTGAAGGCTAATCCAAAGAACAAGCAATTCAGTGATATTTAAACTTGATATTGACTATAACCTGAGTAAGACGTAGAAGTAGCAAAGCATGCTATAAGGAAGGAGGTTGAAGTTTGTATATGTGCCTATGTTTATTGAGATAATTTTATTTACATGCAGATTTTATTGCAAAAATGTCTCCTAAAACACTCCTCTTATGAAATCCATTTTCCTTGTGCCCGTTCCTTTCGATCCTGGTTCATTAACCCAGACCAAGGGTCGACTTGTAAAAGGCACGTGTGCTTCGAAGCAAAGCAGTGCTTATGAGAAATGAGACACGTAGCGTGATGAACTTCGCTAGCTTTGGTAATGTTTGTTATGGACCGGTTGCGTAAACCCAGTGAACTGTCGGTAATTCCATTCATGCAAAAAAAAATAGTAGACACGCGTTACCCTATTTTTTTTTTAACAGAGAACGATTGCTGAGTACATGAAGCGAAGAGGGAGACCTATTGTTATCCAGTCTGCCCTCAAATATAAAAACAAATTTGGCAAGCAAAAAAAAAAAAAGATTCAGCGTTAAATGCATACTCGTTAAGTAGTAGATATGCTGCGTGGCAGTAGAAAATGATCTTGGGTGCACTAAAGAATAAATGCAACGAGTGTTGCGAAACCTGTAGTTTTCATAATGAGGAGATGAGCACTTAAAAGAAAGTTTGAAAGAATATTTTTAGGTTCACTAGTGAAAGCAAATCTTGAGATATAAAGAGTCCATTCATAAAGCAGTTGTTCACTGGACTTAACAAAAGGAGTGACCATTAATTGTAAATATTAGCTCGTAAGTGATATTTTGTAAATAGTAGAATATAAGTCTTTCTATACCAGTGGAGGAAACGTGCAAAATTGATTGTTTTGTAAATGAACTCCATCGGCGAAGGAACTAAGCACGAATGCTGTGTGAAGATGCACACTAAAGTGCGACGTGCATAATAAAAATAACTGTTCACTGTATACTAGTGGTAGTGTTGTACGGCAAGTGTAAAAAAGAAGTCAAGGCTACGACAACAGGTGCAACGCAAAGTTCAGTGTTGTTCTAAGTGCAGCGACAGCTAAAACATTCGTCGTCACTTACCTGTGAGCCTCATGGGAGGCAGTTGACAGAGAAGTATGGAGGCAGCTTCAGTGTCTGGCTCCTCCGATGGAAAACGCGCGCGAGGTGTTTGTATCGATGCACTCGTGTGATACGAAGTTCACAAAAAAAAGGAGCACTCGACGACCACCAGCTCTGTTACAGCCTGAGCGCGAACGGATACTGAGTGTTGGAGCTCACGCAACACTGTGCAGCCGCTGTGAGTGGCTGACGTGTGGGTGACGAAACAATCCAAACTTTAAACTGCTAACCGCCATGACTTCCATCGTACATACTGGAGGAAAGACATTAGTACACTTGTGTGACTACATTTTCATATGTAAATTATGCAATTTTCTTGAGTTAAAGTTAAGATGAGTGAGAAGTAGATTGTTAGATTACTCAGACCTTAAAGCCATTAATACCGGCACTCCTGAACACTGCTAAAATGAATTATAATCCTGTCTCTTGATGGACAAAGAAAATGAATGTGCACTATAGGAAGACCCTAAACTCCAGACCAGTCCCGATCCTTAATAAATGTATCCAATAGGTTATAAGTTATACTAATAATTTTCCACTTCTTCTGTTTCATATTGTAAATAAAAACCCGGGAAGCCACTTGAATTCCTGGCACCACAGTGGAAAGGACAGATGTACTGCATGATGAACGCCGTAGACAGCTAACACAGAAAGTGAAAGCATCACGAAGTGTAGTGCTACGTTATTAAACTGTAATTGAACCACAAGGAGTCAACAGATGCTCGAACATTGTCCACTCTAGTTTAGTGAAAATAAGCACTCACTGTACTCATGTATTAGTTGTTAAGCTCAAGAGAAAGTAATTCCTGAATTCTATCCCCTGAAGTGCGAAATGAACGTTCACTTATTGTTATAAGCAAATATGGACCAAACTTAAATATGCACATAAATGTTAATCTTGGTATTATGGAATGAAGTGACTGATGAACAAAGAATGAAAAACTTTATTTTGAAAAATGATAAATATCTGATGTATGTTTATAAATGTAATTTCAATTTAAGTACATAGTACGCCAGTAACATTATGTAAATGTCACACAAAAAAATCACGAATATCTCATGAGGACATGAGGATCGAGGTAATCCTTCGGCATTCCCTCTCTCCTCATGGGAGGCAATGAGATATTCGCTATTTTTGACTTCATTAAAACAACAAATACGAGCAGTTAATACTTTCAGCCAGAAGGCAAATACTTGTTTGTAAATAATGATTAATGTATAATAAGGCGTCGCATGGCGACGGTGGAATTTTCTAGATAATGTAATTCGTCGTCTTTGGGCGGCAATAAAAACAGAAAAATACGGATAGATATACGATCCTTCACTATTTTGTTCGAGGGAGAACAAATGAAGCCTTGAGCGCTAAGAAGACTTTTATTGTTTTTCTCGAGTAAGACGGACGCAGATTTGTGGCGGTCTGATCTAATTATTTTTACTAAATAAATAAAAACGTGTTCCGTCTAAGTTTTGAGTGAAGTGTAGGAAGAAGAACTGTTGTAACTTACCGTGACGAAGCACGAGCGACTCAAGAGGACAATGGCTATATAAAAGAGCGCTCAATGGACATGATACGGACATAAAAAATCTACCATCATTGTAGTATTAAGCTTAAGGTACGATATATGTTTTAGTTATAATAAATATTTGTTCTGGGAATACTGAATCATTTAGCAGTGCTCATTCCTATTATCTCCTCAGTATTATTTTCATTTTAATTATGCATTTTGCTAATATTACAGACTCCAAGATCAGCAGTCCAATGTGCGTGTTACATTGATAAAAAGAAAACTGTTTTATCGTCTTCTTGCATCAGCTTTAATATTGAATTTCTCTTTTGTGTGATGTTACAGTTGTTTTTGTGCCCTTAAGAACTTTCTGGTCCCTTAGGAAATTGTTTTGTCATAACAATAACTTCACAACCGGGTATGATCGCATCTACGATCATGAAGTAATTAGAAAGACGATAACGCAATTTCTTATTCAACAGCACGCTAGTTGTGACTGCCTCAAGCCACGCGAAACCGCAAGTAAAAACTATTCACATCTCATAATGCAATATTTTATGACAATGGTCAATCCATGATTCTTACGCCAATTGTGATTGATAAAACAGTTAGTTAAATCTCAATTTCCAACTTTCCATTGAATAGCAACATCACTTCTATTTTGTAACATCACAACGTATACCAAAACTAAATCCTGTCGTTTCCATAGAAACGTGATTCGATTTAGAAGGAGAAGTCATAGAACCCATAGTATTTCATAGCGACGCAATTTCTGTGTTAATTCCTCAATGTGAGGGTGCGAGGGTTGGAGTAAAGAACGGATAGTGCATCGTAGAGGAGATACACGTATACCAAAACTAAATCCTGTCGTTTCCATAGAAACGTGATTCGATTTAGAAGGAGAAGTCATAGAACCCATAGTATTTCATAGCGACGCAATTTGTGTGTTAATTCCTCAATGTGAGGGTGCGAGGGTTGGAGTAAAGAACGAATAGTGCATCGTAGAGGAGATACACGTATACCAAAACTAAATCCTGTCGTTTCCATAGAAACGTGATTCGATTTAGAAGGAGAAGTCATAGAACCCATAGTATTTCATAGCGACGAAATTTCTGTGTTAATTCCTCAATGTGAGGGTGCGAGGGTTGGAGTAAAGAACGAATAGTGCATCGTAGAGGAGATACACGTATAACAAAACTAAATCCTGTCGTTTCCATAGAAACGTGATTCGATTTAGAAGGAGAAGTCATAGAACCCATAGTATTTCATAGCGACGCAATTTCTGTATTAATTCCTCAATGTGAGGGTGCGAGGGTTGGAGTAAAGAACGAATAGTGCATCGTAGAGGAGATACACGTATACCAAAACTAAATCCTGTCGTTTCCATAGAAACGTGATTCGATTTAGAAGGAGAAGTCATAGAACCCATAGTATTTCACAGCGACGCAATTTCTGTGTTCATTCCCCAATGTGAGGGTGCGAGGGTTGGAGTAAAGAACGAATAGTGCATCGTAGAGGAGATACACGTATACCAAAACTAAATCATGTCGTTTCCATAGAAACGTGATTCGATTTAGAAGGAGAAGTCATAGAACCCATAGTATTTCATAGCGACGCAATTTCTGTGTTAATTCCTCAATGTGAGGGTGCGAGGGTTGGAGTAAAGAACGAATAGTGCATCGTAGAGAAGATACACGTATACCAAAACTAAATCCTGTCGTTTCCATAGAAACGTGATTCGATTTAGAAGGAGAAGTCATAGAACCCATAGTATTTCATAGCGACGCAATTTCTGTGTTAATTCCTCAATGTGAGTTTGCGAGGGTTGGAGTAAAGAACGAATAGTGCATCGTAGAGGAGATACACATATACCAAAACTAAATCCTGTCGTTTCCATAGAAATGTGATTCGATTTAGAAGGAGAAGTCATAGAACCCATAGTATTTCATAGCGACGATATTTCTGTGTTAATTCCTCAATGTGAGGGTGCGAGGGTTGGAGTAAAGAACGAATAGTGCATCGTAGAGGAGATACACGTATACCAAAACTAAATCCTGTCGTTTCCATAGAAACGTGATTCGATTTAGAAGGAGAAGTCATAGAACCCATAGTATTTCATAGCGACGCAATTTCTGTGTTAATTCCTCAATGTGAGGGTGCGAGGGTTGGAGTAAAGAACGAATAGTGCATCGTAGAGGAGATACACGTATACCAAAACTAAATCCTGTCGTTTCCATAGAAACGTGATTCGATTTAGAAGGAGAAGTCATAGAACCCATAGTATTTCATAGCGACGCAATTTCTGTGTTAATTCCTCAATGTGAGGGTGCGAGGGTTGGAGTAAAGAACGAATAGTGCATCGTAGAGGAGATACACGTATACCAAAACTAAATCATGTCGTTTCCATAGAAACGTGATTCGATTTAGAAGGAGAAGTCATAGAACCCATAGTATTTCATAGCGACGCAATTTCTGTGTCAATTCCTCAATGTGAGGGTACGAGGGTTGGAGTAAAGAACGAATAGTGCATCGTAGAGGAGATACACGTATACCAAAACTAAATCCTGTCGTTTCCATAGAAACGTGATTCGATTTAGAAGGAGAAGTCATAGAACCCATAGTATTTCATAGCGACGCAATTTCTGTGTTAATTCCTCAATGTGAGGGTGCGAGGGTTGGAGTAAAGAACGGATAGTGCATCGTAGAGGAGATACACGTATACCAAAACTAAATCCTGTCGTTTCCATAGAAACGTGATTCGATTTAGAAGGAGAAGTCATAGAACCCATAGTATTTCATAGCGACGCAATTTGTGTGTTAATTCCTCAATGTGAGGGTGCGAGGGTTGGAGTAAAGAACGAATAGTGCATCGTAGAGGAGATACACGTATACCAAAACTAAATCCTGTCGTTTCCATAGAAACGTGATTCGATTTAGAAGGAGAAGTCATAGAACCCATAGTATTTCATAGCGACGAAATTTCTGTGTTAATTCCTCAATGTGAGGGTGCGAGGGTTGGAGTAAAGAACGAATAGTGCATCGTAGAGGAGATACACGTATAACAAACCTAAATCCTGTCGTTTCCATAGAAACGTGATTCGATTTAGAAGGAGAATTCATAGAACCCATAGTATTTCATAGCGACGCAATTTCTGTATTAATTCCTCAATGTGAGGGTGCGAGGGTTGGAGTAAAGAACGAATAGTGCATCGTAGAGGAGATACACGTATACCAAAACTAAATCCTGTCGTTTCCATAGAAACGTGATTCGATTTAGAAGGAGAAGTCATAGAACCCATAGTATTTCACAGCGACGCAATTTCTGTGTTAATTCCTCAATGTGAGGGTGCGAGGGTTGGAGTAAAGAACGAATAGTGCATCGTAGAGGAGATACACGTATACCAAAACTAAATCATGTCGTTTCCATAGAAACGTGATTCGATTTAGAAGGAGAAGTCATAGAACCCATAGTATTTCATAGCGACGCAATTTCTGTGTTAATTCCTCAATGTGAGGGTGCGAGGGTTGGAGTAAAGAACGAATAGTGCATCGTAGAGAAGATACACGTATACCAAAACTAAATCCTGTCGTTTCCATAGAAACGTGATTCGATTTAGAAGGAGAAGTCATAGAACCCATAGTATTTCATAGCGACGCAATTTCTGTGTTAATTCCTCAATGTGAGGGTGCAAGGGTTGGAGTAAAGAACGAATAGTGCATCGTAGAGGAGATACACATATACCAAAACTAAATCCTGTCGTTTCCATAGAAATGTGATTCGATTTAGAAGGAGAAGTCATAGAACCCATAGTATTTCATAGCGACGATATTTCTGTGTTAATTCCTCAATGTGAGGGTGCGAGGGTTGGAGTAAAGAACGAATAGTGCATCGTAGAGGAGATACACGGATACCAAACCTAAATCCTGTCGTTTCCATAGAAACGTGATTCGATTTAGAAGGAGAAGTCTTAGAACCCATAGTATTTCATATCGACGCAATTTCTGTGTTAATTCCTCAATGTGAGGGTGCGAGGGTTGGAGTAAAGAACGAATAGTGCATCGTAGAGGAGATACACGTATACCAAAACTAAATCCTGTCGTTTCCATAGAAACGTGATTCGATTTAGAAGAAGAAGTCATAGAACCCTTAGTATTTCATAGCGACGCAATTTCTGTGTTAATTCCTCAATGTGAGGGTGCGAGGGTTGGAGTAAAGAACGAATAGTGCATCGTAGAGGAGATACACGTATACCAAAACTAAATCCTGTCGTTTCCATAGAAACGTGATTCGATTTAGAAGGAGAAGTCATAGAACCCATAGTATTTCATAGCGACGCAATTTCTGTGTTAATTCCTCAATGTGAGGGTGCGAGGGTTGGAGTAAAGAACGAATAGTGCATCGTAGAGGAGATACACGTATACCAAAACTAAATCCTGTCGTTTCCATAGAAACGTGATTCGATTTAGAAGGAGAAGTCATAGAACCCATAGTATTTCATAGCGACGCAATTTCTGTGTTAATTCCTCAATGTGAGGGTGCGAGGGTTGGAGTAAAGAACGAATAGTGCATCGTAGAGGAGATACACGTATACCAAAACTAAATCATGTCGTTTCCATAGAAACGTGATTCGATTTAGAAGGAGAAGTCATAGAACCCATAGTATTTCATAGCGACGCAATTTCTGTGTCAATTCCTCAATGTGAGGGTACGAGGGTTGGAGTAAAGAACGAATAGTGCATCGTAGAGGAGATACACGTATACCAAAACTAAATCCTGTCGTTTCCATAGAAACGTGATTCGATTTAGAAGGAGAAGTCATAGAACCCATAGTATTTCATAGCGACGCAATTTCTGTGTTAATTCCTCAATGTGAGGGTGCGAGGGTTGGAGTAAAGAACGAATAGTGCATCGTAGAGGAGATACACGTATACCAAAACTAAATCATGTCGTTTCCATAGAAACGTGATTCGATTTAGAAGGAGAAGTCATTGAACCCATAGTATTTCATAGCGACGCAATTTCTGTGTTAATTCCTCAATGTGAGGGTGCGAGGGTTGGAGTAAAGAACGAATAGTGCATCGTAGAGGAGATACACGTATACCAAAACTAAATCCTGTCGTTTCCATAGAAACGTGATTCGATTTAGAAGGAGAAGTCATAGAACCCATAGTATTTCATAGCGACGCAATTTCTGTGTTAATTCCTCAATGTGAGGGTGCGAGGGTTGGAGTAAAGAACGAATAGTGCATCGTAGAGGAGATACACGTATACCAAAACTAAATCCTGTCGTTTCCATAGAAACGTGATTCGATTTAGAAGGAGAAGTCATAGAACCCATAGTATTTCATAGCGACGCAATTTCTGTGTTAATTCCTCAATGTGAGGGTGCGAGGGTGGGAGTAAAGAACGAATAGTGCATCGTAGAGGAGATACACGTATACCAAACTAAATCCTGTCGTTTCCATAGAAACGTGATTCGATTTAGAAGGAGAAGTCATAGAACCCATAGTATTTCATAGCGACGCAATTTCTGTGTTAATTCCTCAATGTGAGGGTGCGAGGGTTGGAGTAAAGAACGAATAGTGCATCGTAGAGGAGATACACGTATACCAAACCTATATCCTGTCGTTTCCATAGAAACGTGATTCGATTTAGAAGGAGAAGTCTTAGAACCCATAGTATTTCATATCGACGCAATTTCTGTGTTAATTCCTCAATGTGAGGGTGCGAGGGTTGGAGTAAAGAACGAATAGTGCATCGTAGAGGAGATACACGTATACCAAAACTAAATCCTGTCGTTTCCATAGAAACGTGATTCGATTTAGAAGGGGAAGTCATAGAACCCTTAGTATATCATAGCGACGCAATTTCTGTGTTAATTCCTCAATGTGAGGGTGCGAGGGTTGGAGTAAAGAACGAATAGTGCATCGTAGAGGAGATACACGTATACCAAAACTAAATCCTGTCGTTTCTATAGAAACGTGATTAGATTTAGAAGGAGAAGTCATAGAACCCATAGTATTTCATAGCGACGCAATTTCTGTGTTAATTCCTCAATGTGAGGGTGCGAGGGTTGGAGTAAAGAACGAATAGTGCATCGTAGAGGAGATACACGTATACCAAAACTAAATCCTGTCGTTTCCATAGAAACGTGATTCGATTTAGAAGGAGAAGTCATAGAACCCATAGTATTTCATAGCGACGCAATTTCTGTGTTAATTCCTCAATGTGAGGGTGCGAGGGTTAGAGTAAAGAACGAATAGTGCATCGTAGAGGAGATACACGTATACCAAAACTAAATCCTGTCGTTTCCATAGAAACGTGATTCGATTTAGAAGGAGAAGTCATAGAACCCATAGTATTTCATAGCGACGCAATTTCTGTGTTAATTCCTCAATGTGAGGGTGCGAGGGTTGGAGTAAAGAACGAATAGTGCATCGTAGAGGAGATACACGTATACCAAAACTAAATCATGTCGTTTCCATAGAAACGTGATTCGATTTAGAAGGAGAAGTCATAGAACCCATAGTATTTCATAGCGACGCAATTTCTGTGTCAATTCCTCAATGTGAGGGTACGAGGGTTGGAGTAAAGAACGAATAGTGCATCGTAGAGGAGATACACGTATACCAAAACTAAATCCTGTCGTTTCCATAGAAACGTGATTCGATTTAGAAGGAGAAGTCATAGAACCCATAGTATTTCATAGCGACGCAATTTCTGTGTTAATTCCTCAATGTGAGGGTGCGAGGGTTGGAGTAAAGAACGGATAGTGCATCGTAGAGGAGATACACGTATACCAAAACTAAATCCTGTCGTTTCCATAGAAACGTGATTCGATTTAGAAGGAGAAGTCATAGAACCCATAGTATTTCATAGCGACGCAATTTGTGTGTTAATTCCTCAATGTGAGGGTGCGAGGGTTGGAGTAAAGAACGAATAGTGCATCGTAGAGGAGATACACGTATACCAAAACTAAATCCTGTCGTTTCCATAGAAACGTGATTCGATTTAGAAGGAGAAGTCATAGAACCCATAGTATTTCATAGCGACGAAATTTCTGTGTTAATTCCTCAATGTGAGGGTGCGAGGGTTGGAGTAAAGAACGAATAGTGCATCGTAGAGGAGATACACGTATAACAAAACTAAATCCTGTCGTTTCCATAGAAACGTGATTCGATTTAGAAGGAGAAGTCATAGAACCCATAGTATTTCATAGCGACGCAATTTCTGTATTAATTCCTCAATGTGAGGGTGCGAGGGTTGGAGTAAAGAACGAATAGTGCATCGTAGAGGAGATACACGTATACCAAAACTAAATCCTGTCGTTTCCATAGAAACGTGATTCGATTTAGAAGGAGAAGTCATAGAACCCATAGTATTTCACAGCGACGCAATTTCTGTGTTAATTCCTCAATGTGAGGGTGCGAGGGTTGGTGTAAAGAACGAATAGTGCATCGTAGAGGAGATACACGTATACCAAAACTAAATCATGTCGTTTCCATAGAAACGTGATTCGATTTAGAAGGAGAAGTCATAGAACCCATAGTATTTCATAGCGACGCAATTTCTGTGTTAATTCCTCAATGTGAGGGTGCGAGGGTTGGAGTAAAGAACGAATAGTGCATCGTAGAGAAGATACACGTATACCAAAACTAAATCCTGTCGTTTCCATAGAAACGTGATTCGATTTAGAAGGAGAAGTCATAGAACCCATAGTATTTCATAGCGACGCAATTTCTGTGTTAATTCCTCAATGTGAGGGTGCGAGGGTTGGAGTAAAGAACGAATAGTGCATCGTAGAGGAGATACACATATACCAAAACTAAATCCTGTCGTTTCCATAGAAATGTGATTCGATTTAGAAGGAGAAGTCATAGAACCCATAGTATTTCATAGCGACGATATTTCTGTGTTAATTCCTCAATGTGAGGGTGCGGGGGTTGGAGTAAAGAACGAATAGTGCATCGTAGAGGAGATACACGGATACCAAACCTAAATCCTGTCGTTTCCATAGAAACGTGATTCGATTTAGAAGGAGAAGTCTTAGAACCCATAGTATTTCATATCGACGCAATTTCTGTGTTAATTCCTCAATGTGAGGGTGCGAGGGTTGGAGTAAAGAACGAATAGTGCATCGTAGAGGAGATACACGTATACCAAAACTAAATCCTGTCGTTTCCATAGAAACGTGATTCGATTTAGAAGAAGAAGTCATAGAACCCTTAGTATTTCATAGCGACGCAATTTCTGTGTTAATTCCTCAATGTGAGGGTGCGAGGGTTGGAGTAAAGAACGAATAGTGCATCGTAGAGGAGATACACGTATACCAAAACTAAATACTGTCGTTTCCATAGAAACGTGATTCGATTTAGAAGGAGAAGTCATAGAACCCATAGTATTTCATAGCGACGCAATTTCTGTGTTAATTCCTCAATGTGAGGGTGCGAGGGTTGGAGTAAAGAACGAATAGTGCATCGTAGAGGAGATACACGTATACCAAAACTAAATCCTGTCGTTTCCATAGAAACGTGATTCGATTTAGAAGGAGAAGTCATAGAACCCATAGTATTTCATAGCGACGCAATTTCTGTTTTAATTCCTCAATGTGAGGGTGCGAGGGTTGGAGTAAAGAACGAATAGTGCATCGTAGAGGAGATACACGTATACCAAAACTAAATCATGTCGTTTCCATAGAAACGTGATTCGATTTAGAAGGAGAAGTCATAGAACCCATAGTATTTCATAGCGACGCAATTTCTCTGTCAATTCCTCAATGTGAGGGTACGAGGGTTGGAGTAAAGAACGAATAGTGCATCGTAGAGGAGATACACGTATACCAAAACTAAATCCTGTCGTTTCCATAGAAACGTGATTCGATTTAGAAGGAGAAGTCATAGAACCCATAGTATTTCATAGCGACGCAATTTCTGTGTTAATTCCTCAATGTGAGGGTGCGAGGGTTGGAGTAAAGAACGAATAGTGCATCGTAGAGGAGATACACGTATACCAAAACTAAATCATGTCGTTTCCATAGAAACGTGATTCGATTTAGAAGGAGAAGTCATTGAACCCATAGTATTTCATAGCGACGCAATTTCTGTGTTAATTCCTCAGTGTGAGGGTGCGAGGGTTGGAGTAAAGAACGAATAGTGCATCGTAGAGGAGATACACGTATACCAAAACTAAATCCTGTCGTTTCCATAGAAACGTGATTCGATTTAGAAGGAGAAGTCATAGAACCCATAGTATTTCATAGCGACGCAATTTCTGTGTTAATTCCTCAATGTGAGGGTGCGAGGGTTGGAGTAAAGAACGAATAGTGCATCGTAGAGGAGATACACGTATACCAAAACTAAATCCTGTCGTTTCCATAGAAACGTGATTCGATTTAGAAGGAGAAGTCATAGAACCCATAGTATTTCATAGCGACGCAATTTCTGTGTTAATTCCTCAATGTGAGGGTGCGAGGGTGGGAGTAAAGAACGAATAGTGCATCGTAGAGGAGATACACGTATACCAAAACTAAATCCTGTCGTTTCCATAGAAACGTGATTCGATTTAGAAGGAGAAGTCATAGAACCCATAGTATTTCATAGCGACGCAATTTCTGTGTTAATTCCTCAATGTGAGGGTGCGAGGGTTGGAGTAAAGAACGAATAGTGCATCGTAGAGGAGATACACGTATACCAAACCTATATCCTGTCGTTTCCATAGAAACGTGATTCGATTTAGAAGGAGAAGTCTTAGAACCCATAGTATTTCATATCGACGCAATTTCTGTGTTAATTCCTCAATGTGAGGGTGCGAGGGTTGGAGTAAAGAACGAATAGTGCATCGTAGAGGAGATACACGTATACCAAAACTAAATCCTGTCGTTTCCATAGAAACGTGATTCGATTTAGAAGGGGAAGTCATAGAACCCTTAGTATTTCATAGCGACGCAATTTCTGTGTTAATTCCTCAATGTGAGGGTGCGAGGGTTGGAGTAAAGAACGAATAGTGCATCGTAGAGGAGATACACGTATACCAAAACTAAATCCTGTCGTTTCTATAGAAACGTGATTAGATTTAGAAGGAGAAGTCATAGAACCCATAGTATTTCATAGCGACGCAATTTCTGTGTTAATTCCTCAATGTGAGGGTGCGAGGGTTGCAGTAAAGAACGAATAGTGCATCGTAGAGGAGATACACGTATACCAAAACTAAATAATGTCGTTTCCATAGAAACGTGATTCGATTTAGAAGGAGAAGTCATAGAACCCATAGTATTTCATAGCGACGCAATTTCTGTGTTAATTCCTCAATGTGAGGGTGCGAGGGTTGGATTAAAGAACGAATAGTGCATCGTAGAGGAGATACACGTATACCAAAACTAAATCCTGTCGTTTCCATAGAAACGTGATTCGATTTAGAAGGAGAAGTCATAGAACCCATAGTATTTCATAGCGACGCAATTTCTGTGTTAATTCCTCAATGTGAGGGTGCGAGGGTTGGAGTAAAGAACGAATAGTGCATCGTAGAGGAGATACACGTATACCAAAACTAAATCATGTCGTTTCCATAGAAACGTGATTCGATTTAGAAGGAGAAGTCATAGAACCCATAGTATTTCATAGCGACGCAATTTCTGTGTTAATTCCTCAATGTGAGGGTGCGAGGGTTGGAGTAAAGAACGAATAGTGCATCGTAGAGGAGATACACGTATACCAAAACTAAATCCTGTCGTTTCCATAGAAACGTTATTCGATTTAGAAGGAGAAGTCATAGAACCCATAGTATTTCATAGCGACGCAATTTCTGTGTTAATTCCTCAATGTGAGGGTGCGAGGGTTGGAGTAAAGAACGAATAGTGCATCGTAGAGGAGATACACGTATACCAAAACTAAATCCTGTCGTTTCCATAGAAACGTGATTCGATTTAGAAGGAGAAGTCATAGAAGCCATAGTATTTCATAGCGACGATATTTCTGTGTTAATTCCTCAATGTGAGGGTGCGAGGGTTGGAGTAAAGAACGAATAGTGCATCGTAGAGGAGATACACGTATACCAAAACTAAATCCTGTCGTTTCCATAGAAACGTGATTCGATTTAGAAGGAGAAGTCATAGAACCCATAGTATTTCATAGCGACGCAATTTCTGTGTTAATTCCTCAATGTGAGGGTGCGAGGGTTGGAGTAAAGAACGAATTGTGCTTCGTAGAGGAGATACACGTATACCAAAACTAAATCCTGTCGTTTCCATAGAAACGTGATTCGGTTTAGAAGGAGAAGTCATAGAACCCATAGTATTTCATAGCGACGCAATTTCTGTGTTAATTCCTCAATGTGAGGGTGCGAGGGTTGGAGTAAAGAACGAATAGTGCATCGTAGAGGAGATACACGTATACCAAAGCTAAATCCTGTCGTTTCCATAGAAACGTGATTCGATTTAGAAGGAGAAGTCATAGAACCCATAGTATTTCATAGCGACGCAATTTCTGTGTTAATTCCTCAATGTGAGGGTGCGAGGGTGGGAGTAAAGAACGAATAGTGCATCGTAGAGGAGATACACGTGTACCAAAACTAAATCCTGTCGTTTCCATAGAAACGTGATTCGATTTAGAAGGAGAAGTCATAGAACCCATAGTATTTCATAGCGACGCAATTTCTGTGTTAATTCCTCAATGTGAGGGTGCGAGGGTTGGAGTAAAGAACGAATAGTGCATCGTAGAGGAGATACACGTATACCAAAACTAAATCCTGTCGTTTCCATAGAAACGTGATTCGATTTAGAAGGAGAAGTCATAGAACCCATAGTATTTCATAGCGACGCAATTTCTGTGTTAATTCCTCAATGTGAGGGTGCGAGGGTTGGAGTAAAGAACGAATAGTGCATCGTAGAGGAGATACACGTATACCAAAACTAAATCCTGTCGTTTCCATAGAAACGTGATTCGATTTAGAAGGAGAAGTCATAGAACCCATAGTATTTCATAGCGACGCAATTTCTGTGTTAATTCCTCAATGTGAGGGTGCGAGGGTTGGAGTAAAGAACGAATAGTGCATCGTAGAGGAGATACACGTATACCAAAACTAAATCATGTCGTTTCCATAGAAACGTGATTCGATTTAGAAGGAGAAGTCATAGAACCCATAGTATTTCATAGCGACGCAATTTCTGTGTCAATTCCTCAATGTGAGGGTACGAGGGTTGGGGTAAAGAACGAATAGTGCATCGTAGAGGAGATACACGTATACCAAAACTAAATCCTGTCGTTTCCATAGAAACGTGATTCGATTTAGAAGGAGGAGTCATAGAACCCATAGTATTTCATAGCGACGCAATTTCTGTGTTAATTCCTCAATGTGAGGGTGCGAGGGTTGGAGTAAAGAACGGATAGTGCATCGTAGAGGAGATACACGTATACCAAAACTAAATCCTGTCGTTTCCATAGAAACGTGATTCGATTTAGAAGGAGAAGTCATAGAACCCATAGTATTTCATAGCGACGCAATTTGTGTGTTAATTCCTCAATGTGAGGGTGCGAGGGTTGGAGTAAAGAACGAATAGTGCATCGTAGAGGAGATACACGTATACCAAAACTAAATCCTGTCGTTTCCATAGAAACGTGATTCGATTTAGAAGGAGAAGTCATAGAACACATAGTATTTCATAGCGACGAAATTTCTGTGTTAATTCCTCAATGTGAGGGTGCGAGGGTTGGAGTAAAGAACGAATAGTGCATCGTAGAGGAGATACACGTATAACAAAACTAAATCCTGTCGTTTCCATAGAAACGTGATTCGATTTAGAAGGAGAAGTCATAGAACCCATAGTATTTCATAGCGACGCAATTTCTGTATTAATTCCTCAATGTGAGGGTGCGAGGGTTGGAGTAAAGAACGAATAGTGCATCGTAGAGGAGATACACGTATACCAAAACTAAATCCTGTCGTTTCCATAGAAACGTGATTCGATTTAGAAGGAGAAGTCATAGAACCCATAGTATTTCACAGCGACGCAATTTCTGTGTTAATTCCTCAATGTGAGGGTGCGAGGGTTGGAGTAAAGAACGAATAGTGCATCGTAGAGGAGATACACGTATACCAAAACTAAATCATGTCGTTTCCATAGAAACGTGATTCGATTTAGAAGGAGAAGTCATAGAACCCATAGTATTTCATAGCGACGCAATTTCTGTGTTAATTCCTCAATGTGAGGGTGCGAGGGTTGGAGTAAAGAACGAATAGTGCATCGTAGAGAAGATACACGTATACCAAAACTAAATCCTGTCGTTTCCATAGAAACGTGATTCGATTTAGAAGGAGAAGTCATAGAACCCATAGTATTTCATAGCGACGCAATTTCTGTGTTAATTCCTCAATGTGAGGGTGCGAGGGTTGGAGTAAAGAACGAATAGTGCATCGTAGAGGAGATACACATATACCAAAACTAAATCCTGTCGTTTCCATAGAAATGTGATTCGATTTAGAAGGAGAAGTCATAGAACCCATAGTATTTCATAGCGACGATATTTCTGTGTTAATTCCTCAATGTGAGGGTGCGAGGGTTGGAGTAAAGAACGAATAGTGCATCGTAGAGGAGATACACGGATACCAAACCTAAATCCTGTCGTTTCCATAGAAACGTGATTCGATTTAGAAGGAGAAGTCTTAGAACCCATAGTATTTCATATCGACGCAATTTCTGTGTTAATTCCTCAATGTGAGGGTGCGAGGGTTGGAGTAAAGAACGAATAGTGCATCGTAGAGGAGATACACGTATACCAAAACTAAATCATGTCGTTTCCATAGAAACGTGATTCGATTTAGAAGGAGAAGTCATAGAACCCATAGTATTTCATAGCGACGCAATTTCTGTGTTAATTCCTCAATGTGAGGGTGCGAGGGTTGGAGTAAAGAACGAATAGTGCATCGTAGAGGAGATACACGTATACCAAAACTAAATCCTGTCGTTTCCATAGAAACGTGATTCGATTTAGAAGGAGAAGTCATAGAACCCATAGTATTTCATAGCGACGCAATTTCTGTGTTAATTCCTCAATGTGAGGGTGCGAGGGTTGGAGTAAAGAACGAATAGTGCATCGTAGAGGAGATACACGTATACCAAAACTAAATCATGTCGTTTCCATAGAAACGTGATTCGATTTAGAAGGAGAAGTCATAGAACCCATAGTATTTCATAGCGACGCAATTTCTGTGTCAATTCCTCAATGTGAGGGTACGAGGGTTGGGGTAAAGAACGAATAGTGCATCGTAGAGGAGATACACGTATACCAAAACTAAATCCTGTCGTTTCCATAGAAACGTGATTCGATTTAGAAGGAGGAGTCATAGAACCCATAGTATTTCATAGCGACGCAATTTCTGTGTTAATTCCTCAATGTGAGGGTGCGAGGGTTGGAGTAAAGAACGGATAGTGCATCGTAGAGGAGATACACGTATACCAAAACTAAATCCTGTCGTTTCCATAGAAACGTGATTCGATTTAGAAGGAGAAGTCATAGAACCCATAGTATTTCATAGCGACGCAATTTGTGTGTTAATTCCTCAATGTGAGGGTGCGAGGGTTGGAGTAAAGAACGAATAGTGCATCGTAGAGGAGATACACGTATACCAAAACTAAATCCTGTCGTTTCCATAGAAACGTGATTCGATTTAGAAGGAGAAGTCATAGAACACATAGTATTTCATAGCGACGAAATTTCTGTGTTAATTCCTCAATGTGAGGGTGCGAGGGTTGGAGTAAAGAACGAATAGTGCATCGTAGAGGAGATACACGTATAACAAAACTAAATCCTGTCGTTTCCATAGAAACGTGATTCGATTTAGAAGGAGAAGTCATAGAACCCATAGTATTTCATAGCGACGCAATTTCTGTATTAATTCCTCAATGTGAGGGTGCGAGGGTTGGAGTAAAGAACGAATAGTGCATCGTAGAGGAGATACACGTATACCAAAACTAAATCCTGTCGTTTCCATAGAAACGTGATTCGATTTAGAAGGAGAAGTCATAGAACCCATAGTATTTCACAGCGACGCAATTTCTGTGTTAATTCCTCAATGTGAGGGTGCGAGGGTTGGAGTAAAGAACGAATAGTGCATCGTAGAGGAGATACACGTATACCAAAACTAAATCATGTCGTTTCCATAGAAACGTGATTCGATTTAGAAGGAGAAGTCATAGAACCCATAGTATTTCATAGCGACGCAATTTCTGTGTTAATTCCTCAATGTGAGGGTGCGAGGGTTGGAGTAAAGAACGAATAGTGCATCGTAGAGAAGATACACGTATACCAAAACTAAATCCTGTCGTTTCCATAGAAACGTGATTCGATTTAGAAGGAGAAGTCATAGAACCCATAGTATTTCATAGCGACGCAATTTCTGTGTTAATTCCTCAATGTGAGGGTGCGAGGGTTGGAGTAAAGAACGAATAGTGCATCGTAGAGGAGATACACATATACCAAAACTAAATCCTGTCGTTTCCATAGAAATGTGATTCGATTTAGAAGGAGAAGTCATAGAACCCATAGTATTTCATAGCGACGATATTTCTGTGTTAATTCCTCAATGTGAGGGTGCGAGGGTTGGAGTAAAGAACGAATAGTGCATCGTAGAGGAGATACACGTATACCAAAACTAAATCCTGTCGTTTCCATAGAAACGTGATTCGATTTAGAAGAAGAAGTCATAGAACCCTTAGTATTTCATAGCGACGCAATTTCTGTGTTAATTCCTCAATGTGAGGGTGCGAGGGTTGGAGTAAAGAACGAATAGTGCATCGTAGAGGAGATACACGTATACCAAAACTAAATCCTGTCGTTTCCATAGAAACGTGATTCGATTTAGAAGGAGAAGTCATAGAACCCATAGTATTTCATAGCGACGCAATATCTGTGTTAATTCCTCAATGTGAGGGTGCGAGGGTTGGAGTAAAGAACGAATAGTGCATCGTAGAGGAGATACACGTATACCAAAACTAAATCCTGTCGTTTCCATAGAAACGTGATTCGATTTAGAAGGAGAAGTCATAGAACCCATAGTATTTCATAGCGACGCAATTTCTGTGTTAATTCCTCAATGTGAGGGTGCGAGGGTTGGAGTAAAGAACGAATAGTGCATCGTAGAGGAGATACACGTATACCAAAACTAAATCATGTCGTTTCCATAGAAACGTGATTCGATTTAGAAGGAGAAGTCATAGAACCCATAGTATTTCATAGCGACGCAATTTCTGTGTCAATTCCTCAATGTGAGGGTACGAGGGTTGGAGTAAAGAACGAATAGTGCATCGTAGAGGAGATACACGTATACCAAAACTAAATCCTGTCGTTTCCATAGAAACGTGATTCGATTTAGAAGGAGAAGTCATAGAACCTATAGTATTTCATAGCGACGCAATTTCTGTGTTAATTCCTCAATGTGAGGGTGCGAGGGTTGGAGTAAAGAACGAATAGTGCATCGTAGAGGAGATACACGTATACCAAAACTAAATCATGTCGTTTCCATAGAAACGTGATTCGATTTAGAAGGAGAAGTCATTGAACCCATAGTATTTCATAGCGAAGCAATTTCTGTGTTAATTCCTCAATGTGAGGGTGCGAGGGTTGGAGTAAAGAACGAATAGTGCATCGTAGAGGAGATACACGTATACCAAAACTAAATCCTGTCGTTTCCATAGAAACGTGATTCGATTTAGAAGGAGAAGTCATAGAACCCATAGTATTTCATAGCGACGCAATTTCTGTGTTAATTCCCCAATGTGAGGGTGCGAGGGTTGGAGTAAAGAACGAATAGTGCATCGTAGAGGAGATACACGTATACCAAAACTAAATCCTGTCGTTTCCATAGAAACGTGATTCGATTTAGAAGGAGAAGTCATAGAACCCATAGTATTTCATAGCGACGCAATTTCTGTGTTAATTCCTCAATGTGAGGGTGCGAGGGTGGGAGTAAAGAACGAATAGTGCATCGTAGAGGAGATACACGTATACCAAAACTAAATCCTGTCGTTTCCATAGAAACGTGATTCGATTTAGAAGGAGAAGTCATAGAACCCATAGTATTTCATAGCGACGCAATTTCTGTGTTAATTCCTCAATGTGAGGGTGCGAGGGTTGGAGTAAAGAACGAATAGTGCATTGTAGAGGAGATACACGTATACCAAACCTATATCCTGTCGTTTCCATAGAAACGTGATTGGATTTAGAAGGAGAAGTCTTAGAACCCATAGTATTTCATATCGACGCAATTTCTGTGTTAATTCCTCAATGTGAGGGTGCGAGGGTTGGAGTAAAGAACGAATAGTGCATCGTAGAGGAGATACACGTATACCAAAACTAAATCCAGTCGTTTCCATAGAAACGTGATTCGATTTAGAAGGGGAAGTCATAGAACCCTTAGTATTTCATAGCGACGCAATTTCTGTGTTAATTCCTCAATGTGAGGGTGCGAGGGTTGGAGTAAAGAACGAATAGTGCATCGTAGAGGAGATACACGTATACCAAAACTAAATCCTGTCGTTTCTATAGAAACGTGATTAGATTTAGAAGGAGAAGTCATAGAACCCATAGTATTTCATAGCGACGCAATTTCTGTGTTAATTCCTCAATGTGAGGGTGCGAGGGTTGCAGTAAAGAACGAATAGTGCATCGTAGAGGAGATACACGTATACCAAAACTAAATAATGTCGTTTCCATAGAAACGTGATTCGATTTAGAAGGAGAAGTCATAGAACCCATAGTATTTCATAGCGACGCAATTTCTGTGTTAATTCCTCAATGTGAGGGTGCGAGGGTTGGAGTAAAGAACGAATAGTGCATCGTAGAGGAGATACACGTATACCAAAACTAAATCCTGTCGTTTCCATAGAAACGTGATTCGATTTAGAAGGAGAAGTCATAGAACCCATAGTATTTCATAGCGACGCAATTTCTGTGTTAATTCCTCAATGTGAGGGTGCGAGGGTTGGAGTAAAGAACGAATAGTGCATCGTAGAGGAGATACACGTATACCAAAACTAAATCATGTCGTTTCCATAGAAACGTGATTCGATTTAGAAGGAGAAGTCATAGAACCCATAGTATTTCATAGCGACGCAATTTCTGTGTTAATTCCTCAATGTGAGGGTGCGAGGGTTGGAGTAAAGAACGAATAGTGCATCGTAGAGGAGATACACGTATACCAAAACTAAATCCTGTCGTTTCCATAGAAACGTGATTCGATTTAGAAGGAGAAGTCATAGAACCCATAGTATTTCATAGCGACGCAATTTCTGTGTTAATTCCTCAATGTGAGGGTGCGAGGGTTGGAGTAAAGAACGAATAGTGCATCGTAGAGGAGATACACGTATACCAAAACTAAATCCTGTCGTTTCCATAGAAACGTGATTCGATTTAGAAGGAGAAGTCATAGAAGCCATAGTATTTCATAGCGACGATATTTCTGTGTTAATTCCTCAATGTGAGGGTGCGAGGGTTGGAGTAAAGAACGAATAGTGCATCGTAGAGGAGATACACGTATACCAAAACTAAATCCTGTCGTTTCCATAGAAACGTGATTCGATTTAGAAGGAGAAGTCATAGCACCCATAGTATTTCATAGCGACGCAATTTCTGTGTTAATTCCTCAATGTGAGGGTGCGAGGGTTGGAGTAAAGAACGAATAGTGCTTCGTAGAGGAGATACACGTATACCAAAACTAAATCCTGTCGTTTCCATAGAAACGTGATTCGATTTAGAAGGAGAAGTCATAGAACCCATAGTATTTCATAGCGACGCAATTTCTGTGTTAATTCCTCAATGTGAGGGTGCGAGGGTTGGAGTAAAGAACGAATAGTGCATCGTAGAGGAGATACACGTATACCAAAACTAAATCCTGTCGTTTCCATAGAAACGTGATTCGATTTAGAAGGAGAAGTCATAGAACCCATAGTATTTCATAGCGACGCAATTTCTGTGTTAATTCCTCAATGTGAGGGTGCGAGGGTGGGAGTAAAGAACGAATAGTGCATCGTAGAGGAGATACACGTGTACCAAAACTAAATCCTGTCGTTTCCATAGAAACGTGATTCGATTTAGAAGGAGAAGTCATAGAACCCATAGTATTTCATAGCGACGATATTTCTGTGTTAATTCCTCAATGTGAGGGTGCGAGGGTTGGAGTAAAGAACGAATAGTGCATCGTAGAGGAGATACACGTATACCAAACCTAAATCCTGTCGTTTCCATAGAAACGTGGTTCGATTTAGAAGGAGAAGTCTTAGAACCCATAGTATTTCATATCGACGCAATTTCTGTGTTAATTCGTCAATGTGAGGGTGCGAGGGTTGGAGTAAAGAACGAATAGTGCATCGTAGAGGAGATACACGTATACCAAAACTAAATCCTGTCGTTTCCATAGAAACGTGATTCGATTTAGAAGGAGAAGCCATAGAACCCTTAGTATTTCACAGCGACCCAATTTCTGAGTTAATTCCTCAATGTGAGGGTGCGAGGGTTGGAGTAAACAACGAATAGTGCATCGTAGATTAGATACACGTATACCAAAATTAATCCTGTCGTTTCCATAGAAACGTGATTCGATTTAGAAGGAGAAGTCATAGAACCCATAGTATTTCATAGCGACGCAATTTCTGTGTTAATTCCTCAATGTGAGGGTGCGAGGGTTGGAGTAAAGAACGAATAGTGCATCGTAGAGGAGATACACGTATACCAAAACTAAATCCTGTCGTTTCCATAGAAACGTGATTCGATTTAGAAGGAGAAGTCATAGAACGCATAGTATTTCATAGCGACGCAATTTCTGTGTTAATTCCTCAATGTGAGGGTGCGAGGGTTGGAGTAAAGAACGAATAGTGCATCGTAGAGGAGATACACGTATACCAAAACTAAATCCTGTCGTTTCCATAGAAACGTGATTCGATTTAGAAGGAGAAGTCATAGAACGCATAGTATTATATAGCGACGCAATTTCTGTGTTAATTCCTCAATGTGAGGGTGCGAGGGTTGGAGTAAAGAACGAATAGTGCATCGTAGAGGAGATACACGTATACCAAAACTAAATCCTGTCGTTTCCATTGAAACGTGATTCGATTTAGAAGGAGAAGTCATAGAACCCATAGTATTTCATAGCGACGCAATTTCTGTGTTAATTCCTCAATGTGAGGGTGCGAGGGTTGGAGTAAAGAACGAATAGTGCATCTTAGAGGAGATACACGTATACCAAAACTAAATCCTGTCGTTTCCATAGAAACGTGATTCGATTTAGAAGGAGAAGTCATAGAACCCATAGTATTTTATAGCGACGCAATTTCTGTGTTAATTCCTCAATGTGAGAGTGCGAGGGTTGGAGTAAAGAACGAATAGTGCATCGTAGAGGAGATACACGTATAACAAAACTAAATCCTTTCGTTTCCATAGAAACGTGATTCGATTTAGAAGGAGAAGTCATAGAACCCATAGTATTTCATAGCGACGCAATTTCTGTGTTAATTCCTCAATGTGAGGGTGCGAGGGTTGGAGTAAAGAACGAATAGTGCATCGTAGAGGAGATACACGTATACCAAAACTAAATCCTGTCGTTTCCATAGAAACGTGATTCGATTTAGAAGGAGAAGTCATAGAACCCATAGTATTTCATAGCGACGCAATTTCTGTGTTAATTCCTCAATGTGAGGGTGCGAGGGTTGGAGTAAAGAACGAATAGTGCATCGTAGAGGAGATACACGTATACCAAAACTAAATCCTCTCGTTTCCATAGAAACGTGATTCGATTTAGAAGGAGAAGTCATAGAACCCATAGTATTTCATAGCGACGCAATTTCTGTGTTAATTCCTCAATGTGAGGGTGCGAGGGTTGGAGTAAAGAACGAATAGTGCATCGTAGAGGAGATACACGTATACCAAAACTAAATCATGTCGTTTCCATAGAAACGTGATTCGATTTAGAAGGAGAAGACATAGAACCCATAGTATTTCATAGCGACGCAATTTCTGTGTTAATTCCTCAATGTGAGGGTGCGAGGGTTGGAGTAAAGAACGAATAGTGCATCGTAGAGGAGATACACGTATACCAAAACTAAATCCTGTCGTTTCCATAGAAACGTGATTCGATTTAGAAGGAGAAGTCATAGAACCCATAGTATTTCATAGCGACGCAATTTCTGTGTTAATTCCTCAATGTGAGGGTGCGAGGGTTGGAGTAAAGAACGAATAGTGCATCGTAGAGGAGATACACGTATACCAAAACTAAATCCTGTCGTTTCCATAGAAACGTGATTCGATTTAGAAGGAGAAGTCATAGAACCCATAGTATTTCATAGCGACAATATTTCTGTGTTAATTCCTCAATGTGAGGGTGCGAGGGTTGGAGTAAAGAACGAATAGTGCATCGTAGAGGAGATACACGTATACCAAAACTAAATCCTGTCGTTTCCATAGAAACGTGATTCGATTTAGAAGGAGAAGTCATAGAACCCATAGTATTTCATAGCGACGCAATTTCTGTGTTAATTCCTCAATGTGAGGGTGCGAGGGTTGGAGTAAAGAACGAATAGTGCTTCGTAGAGGAGATACACGTATACCAAAACTAAATCCTGTCGTTTCCATAGAAACGTGATTCGATTTAGAAGGAGAAGTCATAGAACCCATAGTATTTCATAGCGACGCAATTTCTGTGTTAATTCCTCAATGTGAGGGTGCGAGGGTTGGAGTAAAGAACGAATAGTGCATCGTAGAGGAGATACACGTATACCAAAACTAAATCCTGTCGTTTCCATAGAAACGTGATTCGATTTAGAAGGAGAAGTCATAGAACCCATAGTATTTCATAGCGACGCAATTTCTGTGTTAATTCCTCAATGTGAGGGTGCGAGGGTGGGAGTAAAGAACGAATAGTGCATCGTAGAGGAGATACACGTATACCAAAACTAAATCCTGTCGTTTCCATAGAAACGTGATTCGATTTAGAAGGAGAAGTCATAGAACCCATAGTATTTCATAGCGACGATATTTCTGTGTTAATTCCTCAATGTGAGGGTGCGAGGGTTGGAGTAAAGAACGAATAGTGCATCGTAGAGGAGATACACGTATACCAAACCTAAATCCTGTCGTTTCCATAGAAACGTGGTTCGATTTAGAAGGAGAAGTCTTAGAACCCATAGTATTTCATATCGACGCAATTTCTGTGTTAATTCCTCAATGTGAGGGTGCGAGGGTTGGAGTAAAGAACGAATAGTGCATCGTAGAGGAGATACACGTATACCAAAACTAAATCCTGTCGTTTCCATAGAAACGTGATTCGATTTAGAAGGAGAAGTCATAGAACCCTTAGTATTTCATAGCGACGCAATTTCTGTGTTAATTCCTCAATGTGAGGGTGCGAGGGTAGGAGTAAAGAACGAATAGTGCATCGTAGAGGAGATACACGTATACCAAAACTAAATCCTGTCGTTTCCATAGAAACGTGATTCGATTTAGAAGGAGAAGTCATAGAACCCATAGTATTTCATAGCGACGCAATTTCTGTGTTAATTCCTCAATGTGAGGGTGCGAGGGTTGGAGTAAAGAACGAAAAGTGCATCGTAGAGGAGATACACGTATACCAAAACTAAATCCTGTCGTTTCCATAGAAACGTGATTCGATTTAGAAGGAGAAGTCATAGAACGCATAGTATTTCATAGCGACGCAATTTCTGTGTTAATTCCTCAATGTGAGGGTGCGAGGGTTGGAGTAAAGAACGAATAGTGCATCGTAGAGGAGATACACGTATACCATAACTAAATCCTGTCGTTTCCATAGAAACGTGATTCGATTTAGGAGGAGAAGTCATAGAACCCATAGTATTTCATAGCGACGCAATTTCTGTGTTAATTCCTCAATGTGAGGGTGCGAGGGTTGGAGTAAAGAACGAATAGTGCATCGTAGAGGAGATACACGTATACCAAAACTAAATGCTGTTGTTTCCATAGAAACGTGATTCGATTTAGAAGGAGAAGTCATAGAACCCATAGTATTTGATAGCGACGCAATTTCTGTGTTAATTCCTCAATGTGAGGGAGCGAGGGTTGGAGTAAAGAACGAATAGTGCATCGTAGAGGAGATACACGTATACCAAAACTAAATCCTGTCGTTTCCATAGAAACGTGATTCGATTTAGAAGGAGAAGTCATAGAACGCATAGTATTTCATAGCGACGCAATTTCTGTGTTAATTCCTCAATGTGAGGGTGCGAGGGTTGGAGTAAAGAACGAATAGTGCATCGTAGAGGAGATACACGTATACCAAAACTAAATCCTGTCGTTTCCATAGAAACGTGATTCGATTTAGAAGGAGAAGTCATAGAACCCATAGTATTTCATAGCGACAATATTTCTGTGTTAATTCCTCAATGTGAGGGTGCGAGGGTTGGAGTAAAGAACGAATAGTGCATCGTAGAGGAGATACACGTATACCAAAACTAAATCCTGTCGTTTCCATAGAAACGTGATTCGATTTAGAAGGAGAAGTCATAGGACACATAGTATTTCATAGCGACGCAATTTCTGTGTTAATTCCTCAATGTGAGGGTGCGAGGGTTGGAGTAAAGAACGAATAGTGCTTCGTAGAGGAGATACACGTATACCAAAACTAAATCCTGTCGTTTCCATAGAAACGTGATTCGATTTAGAAGGAGAAGTCATAGAACCCATAGTATTTCATAGCGACGCAATTTCTGTGTTCATTCCTCAATGTGAGGGTGCGAGGGTTGGAGTAAAGAACGAATAGTGCATCGTAGAGGAGATACACGTATACCAAAACTAAATCCTGTCGTTTCCATAGAAACGTGATTCGATTTAGAAGGAGAAGTCATAGAACCCATAGTATTTCATAGCGACGCAATTTCTGTGTTAATTCCTCAATATGAGGGTGCGAGGGTGGGAGTAAAGAACGAATAGTGCATCGTAGAGGAGATACACGTATACCAAAACTAAATCCTGTCGTTTCCATAGAAACGTGATTCGATTTAGAAGTAGAAGTCATAGAACCCATAGTATTTCATAGCGACGATATTTCTGTGTTAATTCCTCAATGTGAGGGTGCGAGGGTTGGAGTAAAGAACGAATAGTGCATCGTAGAGGAGATACACGTATACCAAACCTAAATCCTGTCGTTTCCATAGAAACGTGGTTCGATTTAGAAGGAGAAGTCTTAGAACCCATAGTATTTCATATTGACGCAATTTCTGTGTTAATTCCTCAATGTGAGGGTGCGAGGGTTGGAGTAAAGAACGAATAGTGCATCGTAGAGGAGATACACGTATACCAAAACTAAATCCTGTCGTTTCCATAGAAACGTGATTCGATTTAGAAGGAGAAGTCATAGAACCCTTAGTATTTCATAGCGACGCAATTTCTGTGTTAATTCCTCAATGTGAGGGTGCGAGGGTTGGAGTAAAGAACGAATAGTGCATCGTAGAGGAGATACACGTATACCAAAACTAAATCCTGTCGTTTCCATAGAAACGTGATTCGATTTAGAAGGAGAAGTCATAGAACCCATAGTATTTCATAGCGACGGAATTTCTGTGTTAATTCCTCAATGTGAGGGTGCGAGGGTTGGAGTAAAGAACGAATAGTGCATCGTAGAGGAGATACACGTATACCAAAACTAAATCCTGTCGTTTCCATAGAAACGTGATTCGATTTAGAAGGAGAAGTCATAGAACGCATAGTATTTCATAGCGACGCAATTTCTGTGTTAATTCCTCAATGTGAGGGTGCGAGGGTTGGAGTAAAGAACGAATAGTGCATCGTAGAGGAGATACACGTATACCATAACTAATCCTGTCGTTTCCATAGAAACGTGATTCGATTTAGAAGGAGAAGTCATAGAACCCATAGTATTTCATAGCGACGCAATTTCTGTGTTAATTCCTCAATGTGAGGGTGCGAGGGTTGGAGTAAAGAACGAATAGTGCATCGTAGAGGAGATACACGTATACCAAAACTAAATGCTGTCGTTTCCATAGAAACGTGATTCGATTTAGAAGGAGAAGTCATAGAACCCATAGTATTTCATAGCGTCGCAATTTCTGTGTTAATTCCTCAATGTGAGGGAGCGAGGGTTGGAGTAAAGAACGAATAGTGCATCGTAGAGGAGATACACGTATACCAAAACTAAATACTGTCGTTTCCATAGAAACGTGATTCGATTTAGAAGGAGAAGTCATAGAACGCATAGTATTTCATAGCGACGCAATTTCTGTGTTAATTCCTCAATGTGAGGGTGCGAGATTTGGAGTAAAGAACGAATAGTGCATCGTAGAGGAGATACACGTTTACCAAAACTAAATCCTGTCGTTTCCATAGAAACGTGATTCGATTTAGAAGGAGAAGTCATAGAACCCATAGTATTTCATAGCGACGCAATTTCTGTGTTAATTCCTCAATGTGAGGGTGCGAGGGTTGGAGGAAAGAACGAATAGTGCATCGTAGAGGAGATACACGTATACCAAAACTAAATGCTGTCGTTTCCATAGAAACGTGATTCGATTTAGAAGGAGAAGTCATAGAACCCATAGTATTTCATAGCGACGCAATTTCTGTGTTATTTCCTCAATGTGAGAGTGCGAGATTTGGAGTAAAGAACGAATAGTGCATCGTAGAGGAGATACACGTATAACAAAACTAAATCCTGTCGTTTCCATAGAAACGTGATTCGATGTAGAAGGAGAAGTCATAGAACCCATAGTATTTCATAGCGACGCAATTTCTGTGTTAATTCCTCAATGTGAGGGTGCGAGGGTTGGAGTAAAGAACGAATAGTGCATCGTAGAGGAGATACACGTATACCAAAACTAAATCCTGTCGTTTCCGTAGAAACGTGATTCGATTTAGAAGGAGAAGTCATAGAACCCATAGTATTTCATAGCGACGCAATTTCTGTGTTAATTCCTCAATGTGAGGGTGCGAGGGTTGGAGTAAAGAACGAATAGTGCATCGTAGAGGAGATACACGTATACCAAAACTAAATTCTGTCGTTTCCATAGAAACGTGATTCGATTTAGGAGGAGAAGTCATAGAACACATAGTATTTCATAGCGACGCAATTTCTGTGTTAATTCCTCAATGTGAGGGTGCGAGGGTTGGAGTAAAGAACGAATAGTGCATCGTAGAGGAGATACACGTATACCAAAACTAAATCCTGTCGTTTCCATAGAAACGTGATTCGATTTAGAAGGAGAAGTCATAGAACCCATAGTATTTCATAGCGACGCAATTTCTGTGTTAATTCCTCAATGTGAGGGTGCGAGGGTTGGAGTAAAGAACGAATAGTGCATCGTAGAGGAGATACACGTATACCAAAACTAAATCCTGTCGTTTCCATAGAAACGTGATTCGATTTAGAAGGAGAAGTCATAGAACCCATAGTATTTCATAGCGACGCAATTTCTGTGTTAATTCCTCAATATGAGGGTGCGAGGGTTGGAGTAAAGAACGAATAGTGCATCGTAGAGGAGATACACGTATACCAAAACTAAATCCTGTCGTTTCCATAGAAACGTGATTCGATTTAGAAGGAGAAGTCATAGAACCCATAGTATTTCATAGCGACGATATTTCTGTGTTAATTCCTCAATGTGAGGGTCGAGGGTTGCAGTAAAGAACGAATAGTGCATCGTAGAGGAGATACACGTATACCAAAACTAAATCCTGTCGTTTCCATAGAAACGTGATTCGATTTAGAAGGAGAAGTCATAGAACCCATAGTATTTCATAGCGACGCAATTTCTGTGTTAATTCCTCAATGTGAGGGTGCGAGGGTTGGAGTAAAGAACGAATAGTGCATCGTAGAGGAGATACACGTATGCCAAAACAAAATCCTGTCGTTTCCATAGAAACGTGATTCGATTTAGAAGGAGAAGTCATAGAACCCATAGTATTTCATAGCGACGCAATTTCTGTGTTAATTCCTCAATGTGAGGGTGCGAGGGTTGGAGTAAAGAACGAATAGAGCATCGTAGAGGAGATACACGTATACCAAAACTAAATCCTGTCGTTTCCATAGAAACGTGATTCGATTTAGAAGGAGAAGTCATAGAACCCATAGAATTTCATAGCGACGATATTTCTGTGTTAATTCCTCAATGTGAGTGTCGAGGGTTGGAGTAAAGAACGAATAGTGCATCGTAGAGGAGATACACGTAAACCAAAACTAAATCCTGTCGTTTCCATAGAAACGTGATTCGATTTAGAAGGAGAAGTCATAGAACCCATAGTATTTCATAGCGACGCAATTTCTGTGTTAATTCCTCAATGTGAGGGTGCGAGGGTTGGAGTAAAGAACGAATAGTGCATCGTAGAGGAGATAGACGTAAGCCAAAACTAAATCCTGTCGTTTCCATAGAAACGTGATTCGATTTAGAAGGAGAAGTCATAGAACCCATAGTATTTCATAGCGACGCAATTTCTGTGTTAATTCCTCAATGTGAGGGTGCCAGGGTTGGAGGAAAGAACGAATAGTGCATCGTAGAGGAGATACACGTATACCAAAACTAAATGCTGTCGTTTCCATAGAAACGTGATTCGATTTAGAAGGAGAAGTCATAGAACCCATAGTATTTCATAGCGACGCAATTTCTGTGTTAATTCCTCAATGTGAGAGTGCGAGATTTGGAGTAAAGAACGAATAGTGCATCGTAGAGGAGATACACGTATAACAAAACTAAATCCTGTCGTTTCCATAGAAACGTGATTCGATGTAGAAGGAGAAGTCATAGAACCCATAGTATTTCATAGCGACGCAATTTCTGTGTTAATTCCTCAATGTGAGGGTGCGAGGGTTGGAGTAAAGAACGAATAGTGCATCGTAGAGGAGATACACGTATACCAAAACTAAATCCTGTCGTTTCCGTAGAAACGTGATTCGATTTAGAAGGAGAAGTCATAGAACCCATAGTATTTCATAGCGACGCAATTTCTGTGTTAATTCCTCAATGTGAGGGTGCGAGGGTTGGAGTAAAGAACGAATAGTGCATCGTAGAGGAGATACACGTATACCAAAACTAAATTCTGTCGTTTCCATAGAAACGTGATTCGATTTAGGAGGAGAAGTCATAGAACACATAGTATTTCATAGCGAGGCAATTTCTGTGTTAATTCCTCAATGTGAGGGTGCGAGGGTTGGAGTAAAGAACGAATAGTGCATCGTAGAGGAGATACACGTATACCAAAACTAAATCCTGTCGTTTCCATAGAAACGTGATTCGATTTAGAAGGAGAAGTCATAGAACCCATAGTATTTCATAGCGACGCAATTTCTGTGTTAATTCCTCAATGTGAGGGTGCGAGGGTTGGAGTAAAGAACGAATAGTGCATCGTAGAGGAGATACACGTATACCAAAACTAAATCCTGTCGTTTCCATAGAAACGTGATTCGATTTAGAAGGAGAAGTCATAGAACCCATAGTATTTCATAGCGACGCAATTTCTGTGTTAATTCCTCAATGTGAGGGTGCGAGGGTTGGAGTAAAGAACGAATAGTGCATCGTAGAGGAGATACACGTATACCAAAACTAAATCCTGTCGTTTCCATAGAAACGTGATTCGATTTAGAAGGAGAAGTCATAGAACCCATAGTATTTCATAGCGACGATATTTCTGTGTTAATTCCTCAATGTGAGGGTCGAGGGTTGCAGTAAAGAACGAATAGTGCATCGTAGAGGAGATACACGTATACCAAAACTAAATCCTGTCGTTTCCATAGAAACGTGATTCGATTTAGAAGGAGAAGTCATAGAACCCATAGTATTTCATAGCGACGCAATTTCTGTGTTAATTCCTCAATGTGAGGGTGCGAGGGTTGGAGTAAAGAACGAATAGTGCATCGTAGAGGAGATACACGTATGCCAAAACAAAATCCTGTCGTTTCCATAGAAACGTGATTCGATTTAGAAGGAGAAGTCATAGAACCCATAGTATTTCATAGCGACGCAATTTCTGTGTTAATTCCTCAATGTGAGGGTGCGAGGGTTGGAGTAAAGAACGAATAGAGCATCGTAGAGGAGATACACGTATACCAAAACTAAATCCTGTCGTTTCCATAGAAACGTGATCCGATTTAGAAGGAGAAGTCATAGAACCCATAGTATTTCATAGCGACGATATTTCTGTGTTAATTCCTCAATGTGAGGGTCGAGGGTTGCAGTAAAGAACGAATAGTGCATCGTAGAGGAGATACACGTATACCAAAACTAAATCCTGTCGTTTCCATAGAAACGTGATTCGATTTAGAAGGAGAAGTCATAGAACCCATAGTATTTCATAGCGACGCAATTTCTGTGTTAATTCCTCAATGTGAGGGTGCGAGGGTTGGAGTAAAGAACGAATAGTGCATCGTAGAGGAGATACACGTATGCCAAAACAAAATCCTGTCGTTTCCATAGAAACGTGATTCGATTTAGAAGGAGAAGTCATAGAACCCATAGTATTTCATAGCGACGCAATTTCTGTGTTAATTCCTCAATGTGAGGGTGCGAGGGTTGGAGTAAAGAACGAATAGAGCATCGTAGAGGAGATACACGTATACCAAAACTAAATCCTGTCGTTTCCATAGAAACGTGATTCGATTTAGAAGGAGAAGTCATAGAACCCATAGTATTTCATAGCGACGATATTTCTGTGTTAATTCCTCAATGTGAGGGTCGAGGGTTGCAGTAAAGAACGAATAGTGCATCGTAGAGGAGATACACGTATACCAAAACTACATCCTGTCGTTTCCATAGAAACGTGATTCGATTTAGAAGGAGAAGTCATAGAACCCATAGTATTTCATAGCGACGCAATTTCTGTGTTAATTCCTCAATGTGAGGGTGCGAGGGTTGGAGTAAAGAACGAATAGTGCATCGTAGAGGAGATACACGTATGCCAAAACAAAATCCTGTCGTTTCCATAGAAACGTGATTCGATTTAGAAGGAGAAGTCATAGAACCCATAGTATTTCATAGCGACGCAATTTCTGTGTTAATTCCTCAATGTGAGGGTGCGAGGGTTGGAGTAAAGAACGAATAGAGCATCGTAGAGGAGATACACGTATACCAAAACTAAATCCTGTCGTTTCCATAGAAACGTGATTCGATTTAGAAGGAGAAGTCATAGAACCCATAGAATTTCATAGCGACGATATTTCTGTGTTAATTCCTCAATGTGAGGGTCGAGGGTTGGAGTAAAGAACGAATAGTGCATCGTAGAGGAGATACACGTAAACCAAAACTAAATCCTGTCGTTTCCATAGAAACGTGATTCGATTTAGAAGGAGAAGTCATACAACCCATAGTATTTCATAGCGACGCAATTTCTGTGTTAATTCCTCAATGTGAGGGTGCGAGGGTTGGAGTAAAGAACGAATAGTGCATCGTAGAGGAGATATACGTAAGCCAAAACTAAATCCTGTCGTTTCCATAGAAACGTGATTCGATTTAGAAGGAGAAGTCATAGAACCCATAGTATTTCATAGCGACGCAATTTCTGTGTTAATTCCTCAATGTGAGGGTGCGAGGGTTGGAGTAAAGAACGAATAGTGCATCGTAGAGGAGATACACGTATACCAAAACTAAATCCTGTCGTTTCCATAGAAACGTGATTCGATTTAGAAGGATAAGTCATAGAACCCATAGTATTTCATAGCGACGCAATTTGTGTGTTAATTCCTCAATGTGAGGGTGCGAGGGTTGGAGTAAAGAACGAATAGTGCATCGTAAAGGAGATACACGTATACCAAAACTAAATCCTGTCGTTTCCATAGAAACGTGATTCGATTTAGAAGGAGAAGACATAGAACCCATAGTATTTCATAGCGACGCAATTTGTGTGTTTTTTCCTCAATGTGAGGGTGCGAGGGCTGGAGTAAAGAACGAATAGTGCATCGTAGAGGAGATACACGTATACCAAAACTAAATCCTGTCGTTTCCATAGAAACGTGATTCGATTTAGAAGGAGAAGTCATAGAACCCATAGTATTTCATAGCGACGAAATTTCTGTGTTAATTCCTCAATGTGAGGGTGCGAGGGTTGGAGTAAAGAACGAATAGTGCATCGTAGAGGAGATACACGTATACCAAAATTAAATCCTGTCGTTTCCATAGAAACGTGATTCGATTTAGAAGGAGAAGTCATAGAACCCTTAGTATTTCATAGCGACGCAATTTCTGTGTTAATTCCTCAATGTGAGGGTGCGAGGGTTGGAGTAAAGAACGAATAGTGCATCGTAGAGGAGATACACGTATACCAAAACTAAATCCTGTCGTTTCCATAGAAACGTGATTCGATTTAGAAGGAGAAGTCATAGAACCCATAGTATTTCATAGCGACGCAATTTCTGTTTTAATTCCTCAATGTGAGGGTGCGAGGGTTGGAGTAAAGAACGAATAGTGCATCGTAGAGGAGATACACGTATACCAAAACTAAATCCTGTCGTTTCCATAGAAACGTGATTCGATTAAGAAGGAGAAGTCATAGAACGCATAGTATTTCATAGCGACGCAATTTCTGTGTTAATTCCTCAATGTGAGGGTGCGAGGGTTGGAGTAAAGGACGAATAGTGCATCGTAGAGGAGATACACGTATACCATAACTAAATCCTGTCGTTTCCATAGAAACGTGATTCGATTTAGAAGGAGAAGTCATAGAACCCATAGTATTTCATAGCGACGCAATTTCTGTGTTAATTCCTCAATGTGAGGGTGCGAGGGTTGGAGTAAAGAACGAATAGTGCATCGTAGAGGAGATACACGTATACCAAAACTAAATGCTGTCGTTTCCATAGAAACGTGATTCGATTTAGAAGGAGAAGTCATAGAACCCATAGTATTTGATAGCGACGCAATTTCTGTGTTAATTCCTCAATGTGAGGGAGCGAGGGTTGGAGTAAAGAACGAATAGTGCATCGTAGAGGAGATACACGTATACCAAAACTAAATCCTGTCGTTTCCATAGAAACGTGATTCGATTTAGAAGGAGAAGTCATAGAACGCATAGTATTTCATAGCGACGCAATTTCTGTGTTAATTCCTCAAAGTGAGGGTGCGAGGGTTGGAGTAAAGAACGAATAGTGCATCGTAGAGGAGATACACGTATACCAAAACTAAATCCTGTCGTTTCCATAGAAACGTGATTCGATTTAGAAGGAGAAGTCATAGAACCCATAGTATTTCATAGCGACAATATTTCTGTGTTAATTCCTCAATGTGAGGGTGCGAGGGTTGGAGTAAAGAACGAATAGTGCATCGTAGAGGAGATACACGTATACCAAAACTAAATGCTGTCGTTTCCATAGAAACGTGATTCGATTTAGAAGGAGAAGTCATAGAACCCATAGTATTTCATAGCGACGCAATTTCTGTGTTAATTCCTCAATGTGAGAGTGCGAGATTTGGAGTAAAGAATGAATAGTGCATCGTAGAGGAGATACACGTATAACAAAACTAAATCCTGTCGTTTCCATAGAAACGTGATTCGATGTAGAAGGAGAAGTCATAGAACCCATAGTATTTCATAGCGACGCAATTTCTGTGTTAATTCCTCAATGTGAGGGTGCGAGGGTTGGAGTAAAGAACGAATAGTGCATCGTAGAGGAGATACACGTATACCAAAACTAAATCCTGTCGTTTCCGTAGAAACGTGATTCGATTTAGAAGGAGAAGTCATAGAACCCATAGTATTTCATAGCGACGCAATTTCTGTGTTAATTCCTCAATGTGAGGGTGCGAGGGTTGGAGTAAAGAACGAATAGTGCATCGTAGAGGAGATACACGTATACCAAAACTAAATTCTGTCGTTTCCATAGAAACGTGATTCGATTTAGGAGGAGAAGTCATAGAACACATAGTATTTCATAGCGAGGCAATTTCTGTGTTAATTCCTCAATGTGAGGGTGCGAGGGTTGGAGTAAAGAACGAATAGTGCATCGTAGAGGAGATACACGTATACCAAAACTAAATCCTGTCGTTTCCATAGAAACGTGATTCGATTTAGAAGGAGAAGTCATAGAACCCATAGTATTTCATAGCGACGCAATTTCTGTGTTAATTCCTCAATGTGAGGGTGCGAGGGTTGGAGTAAAGAACGAATAGTGCATCGTAGAGGAGATACACGTATACCAAAACTAAATCATGTCGTTTCCATAGAAACGTGATTCGATTTAGAAGGAGAAGTCATAGAACCCATAGTATTTCATAGCGACGCAATTTCTGTGTTAATTCCTCAATGTGAGGGTGCGAGGGTTGGAGTAAAGAACGAATAGTGCATCGTAGAGGAGATACACGTATACCAAAACTAAATCATGTCGTTTCCATAGAAACGTGATTCGATTTAGAAGGAGAAGTCATAGAACCCATAGTATTTCATAGCGACGATATTTCTGTGTTAATTCCTCAATGTGAGGGTCGAGGGTTGCAGTAAAGAACGAATAGTGCATCGTAGAGGAGATACACGTATACCAAAACTAAATCCTGTCGTTTCCATAGAAACGTGATTCGATTTAGAAGGAGAAGTCATAGAACCCATAGTATTTCATAGCGACGCAATTTCTGTGTTAATTCCTCAATGTGAGGGTGCGAGGGTTGGAGTAAAGAACGAATAGTGCATCGTAGAGGAGATACACGTATGCCAAAACAAAATCCTGTCGTTTCCATAGAAACGTGATTCGATTTAGAAGGAGAAGTCATAGAACCCATAGTATTTCATAGCGACGCAATTTCTGTGTTAATTCCTCAATGTGAGGGTGCGAGGGTTGGAGTAAAGAACGAATAGAGCATCGTAGAGGAGATACACGTATACCAAAACTACATCCTGTCGTTTCCATAGAAACGTGATTCGATTTAGAAGGAGAAGTCATAGAACCCATAGAATTTCATAGCGACGATATTTCTGTGTTAATTCCTCAATGTGAGGGTCGAGGGTTGGAGTAAAGAACGAATAGTGCATCGTAGAGGAGATACACGTAAACCAAAACTAAATCCTGTCGTTTCCATAGAAACGTGATTCGATTTAGAAGGAGAAGTCATAGAACCCATAGTATTTCATAGCGACGCAATTTCTGTGTTAGTTCCTCAATGTGAGGGTGCGAGGGTTGGAGTAAAGAACGAATAGTGCATCGTAGAGGAGATAGACGTAAGCCAAAACTAAATCCTGTCGTTTCCATAGAAACGTGATTCGATTTAGAAGGAGAAGTCATAGAACCCATAGTATTTCATAGCGACGCAATTTCTGTGTTAATTCCTCAATGTGAGGGTGCGAGGGTTGGAGTAAAGAACGAATAGTGCATCGTAGAGGAGATACACGTATACCAAAACTAAATCCTGTCGTTTCCATAGAAACGTGATTCGATTTAGAAGGATAAGTCATAGAACCCATAGTATTTCATAGCGACGCAATTTGTGTGTTAATTCCTCAATGTGAGGGTGCGAGGGTTGGAGTAAAGAACGAATAGTGCATCGTAAAGGAGATACACGTATACCAAAACTAAATCCTGTCGTTTCCATAGAAACGTGATTCGATTTAGAAGGAGAAGACATAGAACCCATAGTATTTCATAGCGACGTAATTTGTGTGTTTTTTCCTCAATGTGAGGGTGCGAGGGTTGGAGTAAAGAACGAATAGTGCATCGTAGAGGAGATACACGTATACCAAAACTAAATCCTGTCGTTTCCATAGAAACGTGATTCGATTTAGAAGGAGAAGTCATAGAACCCATAGTATTTCATAGCGACGAAATTTCTGTGTTAATTCCTCAATGTGAGGGTGCGAGGGTTGGAGTAAAGAACGAATAGTGCATCGTAGAGGAGATACACGTATAACAAAACTAAATCCTGTCGTTTCCATAGAAACGTGATTCGATTTAGAAGGAGAAGTCATAGAACCCATAGTATTTCATAGCGACGCAATTTCTGTGTTAATTCCTCAATGTGAGGGTGCGAGGGTTGGAGTAAAGAACGAATAGTGCATCGTAGAGGAGATACACGTATACCAAAACTAAATCCTGTCGTTTCCATAGAAACGTGATTCGATTTAGAAGGAGAAGTCATAGAACCCATAGTATTTCATAGCGACGCAATTTCTGTGTTAATTCCTCAATGTGAGGGTGCGAGGGTTGGAGTAAAGAACGAATAGTGCATCGTAGAGGAGATACACGTATACCAAAACTAAATCATGTCGTTTCCATTGAAACGTGATTCGATTTAGAAGGAGAAGTCATAGAACCCATAGTATTTCATAGCGACGCAATTTCTGTGTTAATTCCTCAATGTGAGGGTGCGAGGGTTGGAGTAAAGAACGAATAGTGCATCGTAGAGGAGATACACGTATACCAAAACTAAATCCTAGCGTTTCCATAGAAACGTGATTCGATTTAGAAGGAGAGGTCATAGAACCCATAGTATTTCATAGCGACGCAATTTCTGTGATAATTCCTCAATGTGAGGGTGCGAGGGTTGGAGTAAAGAACGAATAGTGCATCGTAGAGGAGATACACGTATACCAAAACTAAATCCTGTCGTTTCCATAGAAACGTGATTCGATTTAGAAGGAGAAGTCATAGAACCCATAGTATTTCATAGCGACGATATTTCTGTGTTAATTCCTCAATGTGAGGGTGCGAGGGTTGGAGTAAAGAACGAATAGTGCATCGTAGAGGAGATACACGTATACCAAACCTAAATCCTGTCGTTTCCATAGAAACGTGGTACGATTTAGAAGGAGAAGTCTTAGAACTCATAGTATTTCATATCGACGCAATTTCTGTGTTAATTCCTCAATGTGAGGGTGCGAGGGTTGGAGTAAAGAACGAATAGTGCATCGTAGAGGAGATACACGTATACCAAAACTAAATCCTGTCGTTTCCATAGAAACATGATTCGATTTAGAAGGAGAAGTCATAGAACCCTTAGTATTTCATAGCGACACAATTTCTGTGTTAATTCCTCAATGTGAGGGTGCGAGGGTTGGAGTAAAGAACGAATAGTGCATCGTAGAGGAGATACACGTATACCAAAACTAAATCCTGTCGTTTCCATAGAAACGTGATTCGATTTAGAAGGAGAATTCATAGAACCCATAGTATTTCATAGCGACGCAATTTCTGTGTTAATTCCTCAATGTGAGGGTGCGAGGGTTGGAGTAAAGAACGAATAGTGCATCGTAGAGGAGATACACGTATACCAAAAATATATCCTGTCGTTTCCATAGAAACGTGATTCGATTTAGAAGGAGAAGTCATAGAACCCATAGTATTTCATAGCGACGCAATTTCTGTGTTAATTCCTCAATGTGAGGGTGCGAGGGTTGGAGTAAAGAACGAATAGTGCATCGTAGAGGAGATACACGTATACCAAAACTAAATCATGACGTTTCCATAGAAACGTGATTCGATTTAGAAGGAGAAGACATAGAACCCATAGTATTTCATAGCGACGCAATTTCTGTGTTAATTCCTCAATGTGAGGGTGCGAGGGTTGGAGTAAAGAACGAATAGTGCATCGTAGAGGAGATACACGTATACCAAAACTAAATCCTGTCGTTTCCATAGAAACGTGATTCGATTTAGAAGGAGAAGTCATAGAACCCATAGTATTTCATAGCGACGCAATTTCTGTGTTAATTCCTCAATGTGAGGGTGCGAGGGTTGGAGTAAAGAACGAATAGTGCATCGTAGAGGAGATACACGTATACCAAAACTAAATCATGTCGTTTCCATAGAAACGTGATTCGATTTAGAAGGAGAAGTCATAGAACCCATAGTATTTCATAGCGACGCAATTTCTGTGTTAATTCCTCAATGTGAGGGTGCGAGGGTTGGAGTAAAGAATGGATAGTGCATCGTAGAGGAGATACACGTATACCAAAACTAAATCCTGTCGTTTCCATAGAAACGTGATTCGATTTAGAAGGAGAAGTCATAGAACCCGTAGTATTTCATAGCGACGCAATTTCTGTGTTAATTCCTCAATGTGAGGGTGCGAGGGTTGGAGTAAAGAATGAATAGTGCATCGTAGAGGAGATACACGTATACCAAAACTAAATCATGTCGTTTCCATAGAAACGTGATTGGATTTAGCAGGAAAAGTCATAGAACCCATAGTATTTCATAGCGACGCAATTTCTGTGTTAATTCCTCAATGTGAGGGTGCGAGGGTTGGAGTAAAGAACGAATAGTGCATCTTAGAGGAGATACACGTATACCAAAACTAAATCCTGTCGTTTCCATAGAAACGTGATTCGATTTAGAAGGAGAAGTCATAGAACCCATAGTATTTCATAGCGACGCAATTTCTGTGATAATTCCTCAATGTGAGGGTGCGAGGGTTGGAGTAAAGAACGAATAGTGCATCGTAGAGGAGATACACGTATACCAAAACTAAATCCTGTCGTTTCCATAGAAACGTGATTCGATTTAGAAGGAGAAGTCATAGAACCCATAGTATTTCATAGCGACGATATATCTGTGTTAATTCCTCAATGTGAGGGTGGGAGGGTTGGAGTAAAGAACGAATAGTGCATCGTAGAGGAGATACACGTATACCAAAACTAAATCCTGTCGTTTCCATAGAAACGTGATTCGATTTAGAAGGAGAAGTCATAGAACCCATAGTATTTCATAGCGACGCAATTTCTGTGTTAATTCCTCAATGTGAGGGTGCGAGGGTTGGAGTAAAGAACGAATAGTGCATCGTAGAGGAGATACACGTATACCAAAACTAAATCCTGTCGTTTCCATAGAAACGTGATTCGATTTAGAAGGAGAAGTCATAGAACCCATAGTATTTCATAGCGACGCAATTTCTGTGTTAATTCCTCAATGCGAGGGTGCGAGGGTTGGATTAAAGAACGAATAGTGCATCGTAGAGGAGATACACGTATACCAAAACTAAATCCAGTCGTTTCCATAGAAACGTGATTCGATTTAGAAGGAGAAGTCATAGAACCCATAGTATTTCATAGCGACGCAATTTCTGTGTTAATTCCTCAATGTGAGGGTGCGAGGGTGGGCGTAAAGAACGAATAGTGCATCGTAGAGGAGATACACGTATACCAAAACTAAATCCTGTCGTTTCCATAGAAACGTGATTCGATTTAGAAGGAGAAGTCATAGAACCCATAGTATTTCATAGCGACGATATTTCTGTGTTAATTCCTCAATGTGAGGGTGCGAGGGTTGGAGTAAAGAAAGAATAGTGCATCGATGAGGAGATACACGTATACCAAACCTAAATCCTGTCGTTTCCATAGAAACGTGGTTCGATTTAGAAGGAGAAGTCTTAGAACCCATAGTATTTCATATCGACGCAATTTCTGTGTTAATTCCTCAATGTGAGGGTGCGAGGGTTGGAGTAAAGAACGAATAGTGCATCGTAGAGGAGATACACGTATACCAAAACTAAATCCTGTCGTTTCCATAGAAACGTGATTCGATTTAGAAGGAGAAGTCATAGAACCCTTAGTATTTCATAGCGACACAATTTCTGTGTTAATTCCTCAATGTGAGGGTGCGAGGGTTGGAGGAAAGAACGAATAGTGCATCGTAGAGGAGATACACGTATACCAAAACTAAAACATGTCGTTTCCATAGAAACGTGATTCGATTTAGAAGGAGAAGTCATAGAACCCATAGTATTTCATAGCGACGCAATTTCTGTGTTAATTCCTCAATGTGAGGGTGCGAGGGTTGGAGTAAAGAACGAATAGTGCATCGTAGAGGAGATACACGTATACCAAAACTAAATCCTGTCGTTTCCATAGAAACGTGATTCGATTTAGAAGGAGAAGTCATAGAACCCATAGTATTTCATAGCGACGCAATTTCTGTGTTAATTCCTCAATGTGAGGGTGCGAGGGTTGGAGTAAAGAACGAATAGTGCATCGTAGAGGAGATACACGTATACCAAAACTAAATCATGTCGTTTCCATAGAAACGTGATTCGATTTAGAAGGAGAAGTCATAGAACCCATAGTATTTCATAGCGACGCAACTTCTGTGTTAATTCCTCAATGTGAGGGTGCGAGGGTTGGAGTAAAGAACGAATAGTGCATCGTAGAGGAGATACACGTATACCAAAACTAAATCCTGTCGTTTCCATAGAAACGTGATTCGATTTAGAGGGAGAAGTCATAGAACCCATAGTATTTCATACCGACGCAATTTCTGTGTTAATTCCTCAATGTGAGGGTGCGAGGGTTGGAGTAAAGAACGAATAGTGCATCGTAGAGGAGATACACGTATACCAAAACTAAATCATGTTGTTTCCATAGAAACGTGATTCGATTTAGAAGGAGAAGTCATAGAACCCATAGTATTTCATAGCGACGCAATTTCTGTGTTAATTCCTCAATGTGAGGGTGCGAGGGTTGGAGTACAGAACGAATAGTGCATCGTAGAGGAGATACACGTATACCAAAACTAAATCCTGTCGTTTCCATAGAAACGTGATTCGATTTAGAAGGAGAAGTCATAGAACCCATAGTATTTCATAGCGACGCAATTTCTGTGTTAATTCCTCAATGTGAGGGTGCGAGGGTTGGAGTAAAGAACGAATAGTGCATCGTAGAGGAGATACACGTATACCTAAACTAAATCCTGTCGTTTCCATAGAAACGTGATTCGATTTAGAAGGAGAAGTCATAGAACCCATAGTATTTCATAGCGACGCAATTTCTGTGTTAATTCCTCAATGTGAGGGTGCGAGGTTTGGAGTAAAGAACGAATAGTGCATCGTAGAGGAGATACACGTATACCAAAACTAAATCCTGTCGTTTCCATAGAAACGTGATTCGATTTAGAAGGAGAAGTCATAGAACCCATAGTGTTTCATAGCGACGCAATTTCTGTGTTAATTCCTCAATGTGAGGGTGCGAGGGTGGGAGTAAAGAACGAATAGTGCATCGTAGAGGAGATACACGTATACCAAAACTAAATCCTGTCGTTTCCATAGAAACGTGATTCGATTTAGAAGGAGAAGTCATAGAACCCATAGTATTTCATAGCGACGACATTTCTGTGTTAATTCCTCAATGTGAGGGTGCGAGGGTTGGAGTAAAGAACGAATAGTGCATCGTAGAGGAGATACACGTATACCAAAACTAAATCCTGTCGTTTCCATAGAAACGTGATTCGATTTAGAAGGAGAAGTCATAGAACCCATAGTATTTCATAGCGACGCAATTTCTGTGTTAATTCCTCAATGTGAGGGTGCGAGGGTTGGAGTAAAGAACGAATAGTGCATCGTAGAGGAGATACACGTATACCAAAACTAAATCCTGTCGTTTCCATAGAAACGTGATTCGATTTAGAAGGAGAAGTCATAGAACACATTGTATTTCATAGCGACGCAATTTCTGTGTTAATTCCTCAATGTGAGGGTGCGAGGGCTGGAGTAAAGAACGAATAGTGCATCGTAGAGGAGATACACGTATAACAAAACTAAATCCTGTCGTTTCCATAGAAACGTGATTCGATTTAGAAGGAAAAGTCATAGAACCCATAGTATTTCATAGCGACGCAATTTCTGTGTTAATTCCTCAATGTGAGGGTGCGAGGGTTGGAGTAAAGAACGAATAGTGCATCGTAGAGGAGATACACGTATACCAAAACTAAATCCTGTCGTTTCCATAGAAACGTGATTCGATTTAGAAGGAGAAGTCATAGAACCCATAGTATTTCATAGCGACGAAATTTCTGTGTTAATTCCTCAATGTGAGGGTGCGAGGGTTGGAGTAAAGAACGAATAGTGCATCGTAGAGGAGATACACGTATACCAAAACTAAATCATGTCGTTTCCATTGAAACGTGATTCGATTTAGAAGGAGAAGTCATAGAACCCATAGTATTTCATAGCGACGCAATTTCTGTGTTAATTCCTCAATGTGAGGGTGCGAGGGTTGGAGTAAAGAACGAATAGTGCATCGTAGAGGAGATACACGTATACCAAAACTAAATCCTAGCGTTTCCATAGAAACGTGATTCGATTTAGAAGGAGAGGTCATAGAACCCATAGTATTTCATAGCGACGCAATTTCTGTGATAATTCCTCAATGTGAGGGTGCGAGGGTTGGAGTAAAGAACGAATAGTGCATCGTAGAGGAGATACACGTATACCAAAACTAAATCCTGTCGTTTCCATAGAAACGTGATTCGATTTAGAAGGAGAAGTCATAGAACCCATAGTATTTCATAGCGACGATATTTCTGTGTTAATTCCTCAATGTGAGGGTGCGAGGGTTGGAGTAAAGAACGAATAGTGCATCGTAGAGGAGATACACGTATACCAAACCTAAATCCTGTCGTTTCCATAGAAACGTGGTACGATTTAGAAGGAGAAGTCTTAGAACTCATAGTATTTCATATCGACGCAATTTCTGTGTTAATTCCTCAATGTGAGGGTGCGAGGGTTGGAGTAAAGAACGAATAGTGCATCGTAGAGGAGATACACGTATACCAAAACTAAATCCTGTCGTTTCCATAGAAACATGATTCGATTTAGAAGGAGAAGTCATAGAACCCTTAGTATTTCATAGCGACACAATTTCTGTGTTAATTCCTCAATGTGAGGGTGCGAGGGTTGGAGTAAAGAACGAATAGTGCATCGTAGAGGAGATACACGTATACCAAAACTAAATCCTGTCGTTTCCATAGAAACGTGATTCGATTTAGAAGGAGAATTCATAGAACCCATAGTATTTCATAGCGACGCAATTTCTGTGTTAATTCCTCAATGTGAGGGTGCGAGGGTTGGAGTAAAGAACGAATAGTGCATCGTAGAGGAGATACACGTATACCAAAAATATATCCTGTCGTTTCCATAGAAACGTGATTCGATTTAGAAGGAGAAGTCATAGAACCCATAGTATTTCATAGCGACGCAATTTCTGTGTTAATTCCTCAATGTGAGGGTGCGAGGGTTGGAGTAAAGAACGAATAGTGCATCGTAGAGGAGATACACGTATACCAAAACTAAATCATGACGTTTCCATAGAAACGTGATTCGATTTAGAAGGAGAAGACATAGAACCCATAGTATTTCATAGCGACGCAATTTCTGTGTTAATTCCTCAATGTGAGGGTGCGAGGGTTGGAGTAAAGAACGAATAGTGCATCGTAGAGGAGATACACGTATACCAAAACTAAATCCTGTCGTTTCCATAGAAACGTGATTCGATTTAGAAGGAGAAGTCATAGAACCCATAGTATTTCATAGCGACGCAATTTCTGTGTTAATTCCTCAATGTGAGGGTGCGAGGGTTGGAGTAAAGAACGAATAGTGCATCGTAGAGGAGATACACGTATACCAAAACTAAATCATGTCGTTTCCATAGAAACGTGATTCGATTTAGAAGGAGAAGTCATAGAACCCATAGTATTTCATAGCGACGCAATTTCTGTGTTAATTCCTCAATGTGAGGGTGCGAGGGTTGGAGTAAAGAATGGATAGTGCATCGTAGAGGAGATACACGTATACCAAAACTAAATCCTGTCGTTTCCATAGAAACGTGATTCGATTTAGAAGGAGAAGTCATAGAACCCGTAGTATTTCATAGCGACGCAATTTCTGTGTTAATTCCTCAATGTGAGGGTGCGAGGGTTGGAGTAAAGAATGAATAGTGCATCGTAGAGGAGATACACGTATACCAAAACTAAATCATGTCGTTTCCATAGAAACGTGATTCGATTTAGCAGGAAAAGTCATAGAACCCATAGTATTTCATAGCGACGCAATTTCTGTGTTAATTCCTCAATGTGAGGGTGCGAGGGTTGGAGTAAAGAACGAATAGTGCATCTTAGAGGAGATACACGTATACCAAAACTAAATCCTGTCGTTTCCATAGAAACGTGATTCGATTTAGAAGGAGAAGTCATAGAACCCATAGTATTTCATAGCGACGCAATTTCTGTGATAATTCCTCAATGTGAGGGTGCGAGGGTTGGAGTAAAGAACGAATAGTGCATCGTAGAGGAGATACACGTATACCAAAACTAAATCCTGTCGTTTCCATAGAAACGTGATTCGATTTAGAAGGAGAAGTCATAGAACCCATAGTATTTCATAGCGACGATATATCTGTGTTAATTCCTCAATGTGAGGGTGGGAGGGTTGGAGTAAAGAACGAATAGTGCATCGTAGAGGAGATACACGTATACCAAAACTAAATCCTGTCGTTTCCATAGAAACGTGATTCGATTTAGAAGGAGAAGTCATAGAACCCATAGTATTTCATAGCGACGCAATTTCTGTGTTAATTCCTCAATGTGAGGGTGCGAGGGTTGGAGTAAAGAACGAATAGTGCATCGTAGAGGAGATACACGTATACCAAAACTAAATCCTGTCGTTTCCATAGAAACGTGATTCGATTTAGAAGGAGAAGTCATAGAACCCATAGTATTTCATAGCGACGCAATTTCTGTGTTAATTCCTCAATGCGAGGGTGCGAGGGTTGGATTAAAGAACGAATAGTGCATCGTAGAGGAGATACACGTATACCAAAACTAAATCCAGTCGTTTCCATAGAAACGTGATTCGATTTAGAAGGAGAAGTCATAGAACCCATAGTATTTCATAGCGACGCAATTTCTGTGTTAATTCCTCAATGTGAGGGTGCGAGGGTGGGCGTAAAGAACGAATAGTGCATCGTAGAGGAGATACACGTATACCAAAACTAAATCCTGTCGTTTCCATAGAAACGTGATTCGATTTAGAAGGAGAAGTCATAGAACCCATAGTATTTCATAGCGACGATATTTCTGTGTTAATTCCTCAATGTGAGGGTGCGAGGGTTGGAGTAAAGAAAGAATAGTGCATCGATGAGGAGATACACGTATACCAAACCTAAATCCTGTCGTTTCCATAGAAACGTGGTTCGATTTAGAAGGAGAAGTCTTAGAACCCATAGTATTTCATATCGACGCAATTTCTGTGTTAATTCCTCAATGTGAGGGTGCGAGGGTTGGAGTAAAGAACGAATAGTGCATCGTAGAGGAGATACACGTATACCAAAACTAAATCCTGTCGTTTCCATAGAAACGTGATTCGATTTAGAAGGAGAAGTCATAGAACCCTTAGTATTTCATAGCGACACAATTTCTGTGTTAATTCCTCAATGTGAGGGTGCGAGGGTTGGAGGAAAGAACGAATAGTGCATCGTAGAGGAGATACACGTATACCAAAACTAAATCATGTCGTTTCCATAGAAACGTGATTCGATTTAGAAGGAGAAGTCATAGAACCCATAGTATTTCATAGCGACGCAATTTCTGTGTTAATTCCTCAATGTGAGGGTGCGAGGGTTGGAGTAAAGAACGAATAGTGCATCGTAGAGGAGATACACGTATACCAAAACTAAATCCTGTCGTTTCCATAGAAACGTGATTCGATTTAGAAGGAGAAGTCATAGAACCCATAGTATTTCATAGCGACGCAATTTCTGTGTTAATTCCTCAATGTGAGGGTGCGAGGGTTGGAGTAAAGAACGAATAGTGCATCGTAGAGGAGATACACGTATACCAAAACTAAATCATGTCGTTTCCATAGAAACGTGATTCGATTTAGAAGGAGAAGTCATAGAACCCATAGTATTTCATAGCGACGCAACTTCTGTGTTAATTCCTCAATGTGAGGGTGCGAGGGTTGGAGTAAAGAACGAATAGTGCATCGTAGAGGAGATACACGTATACCAAAACTAAATCCTGTCGTTTCCATAGAAACGTGATTCGATTTAGAGGGAGAAGTCATAGAACCCATAGTATTTCATACCGACGCAATTTCTGTGTTAATTCCTCAATGTGAGGGTGCGAGGGTTGGAGTAAAGAACGAATAGTGCATCGTAGAGGAGATACACGTATACCAAAACTAAATCATGTTGTTTCCATAGAAACGTGATTCGATTTAGAAGGAGAAGTCATAGAACCCATAGTATTTCATAGCGACGCAATTTCTGTGTTAATTCCTCAATGTGAGGGTGCGAGGGTTGGAGTACAGAACGAATAGTGCATCGTAGAGGAGATACACGTATACCAAAACTAAATCCTGTCGTTTCCATAGAAACGTGATTCGATTTAGAAGGAGAAGTCATAGAACCCATAGTATTTCATAGCGACGCAATTTCTGTGTTAATTCCTCAATGTGAGGGTGCGAGGGTTGGAGTAAAGAACGAATAGTGCATCGTAGAGGAGATACACGTATACCAAAACTAAATCCTGTCGTTTCCATAGAAACGTGATTCGATTTAGAAGGAGAAGTCATAGAACCCATAGTATTTCATAGCGACGCAATTTCTGTGTTAATTCCTCAATGTGAGGGTGCGAGGTTTGGAGTAAAGAACGAATAGTGCATCGTAGAGGAGATACACGTATACCAAAACTAAATCCTGTCGTTTCCATAGAAACGTGATTCGATTTAGAAGGAGAAGTCATAGAACCCATAGTGTTTCATAGCGACGCAATTTCTGTGTTAATTCCTCAATGTGAGGGTGCGAGGGTGGGAGTAAAGAACGAATAGTGCATCGTAGAGGAGATACACGTATACCAAAACTAAATCCTGTCGTTTCCATAGAAACGTGATTCGATTTAGAAGGAGAAGTCATAGAACCCATAGTATTTCATAGCGACGACATTTCTGTGTTAATTCCTCAATGTGAGGGTGCGAGGGTTGGAGTAAAGAACGAATAGTGCATCGTAGAGGAGATACACGTATACCAAACCTAAATCCTGTCGTTTCCATAGAAACGTGGTTCGATTTAGAAGGAGAAGTCTTAGAACCCATAGTATTTCATATCGACGCAATTTCTGTGTTAATTCCTCAATGTGAGGGTGCGAGGGTTGGAGTAACGAACGAATAGTGCATCGTAGAGGAGATACACGTATACCAAAACTAAATCCTGTCGTTTCCATAGAAACGTTATTCGATTTAGAAGCAGAAGTCATAGAACCCATAGTATTTCATATCGACGATATTTCTGTGTTAATTCCTCAATGTGAGGGTGCGAGGGTTGGAGTAAAGAACGAATAGTGCATCGTAGAGGAGATACACGTATACCAAAACTAAATCCTGTCGTTTCCATAGAAACGTGATTCGATTTAGAAGGAGAAGTCATAGATCCAATAGTATTTCATAGCGACGCAATTTCTGTGTTAATTCCTCAATGTGAGGGTGCGAGGGTTGGAGTAAAGAACGAATAGTGCATCGTAGAGGAGATACACGTATACCAAAACTAAATCCTGTCGTTTCCATAGAAACGTGATTCGATTTAGAAGGAGAAGTCATAGAACCCATAGTATTTCATAGCGACGCAATTTCTGTGTTAATTCCTCAATGTGAGGGTGCGAGGGTTGGAGTAAAGAACGAATAGTGCATCGTAGAGGAGATACACGTATACCAAAACTAAATCCTGTCGTTTCCATAGAAACGTGATTCGATTTAGAAGGAGAAGTCATAGAACACATTGTATTTCATAGCGACGCAATTTCTGTGTTAATTCCTCAATGTGAGGGTGCGAGGGCTGGAGTAAAGAACGAATAGTGCATCGTAGAGGAGATACACGTATAACAAAACTAAATCCTGTCGTTTCCATAGAAACGTGATTCGATTTAGAAGGAAAAGTCATAGAACCCATAGTATTTCATAGCGACGCAATTTCTGTGTTAATTCCTCAATGTGAGGGTGCGAGGGTTGGAGTACAGAACGAATAGTGCATCGTAGAGGAGATACACGTATACCAAAACTAAATCCTGTCGTTTCCATAGAAACGTGATTCGATTTAGAAGGAGAAGTCATAGAACCCATAGTATTTCATAGCGACGAAATTTCTGTGTTAATTCCTCAATGTGAGGGTGCGAGGGTTGGAGTAAAGAACGAATAGTGCATCGTAGAGGAGATACACGTATACCAAAACTAAATTCTGTCGTTTCCATAGAAACGCGATTCGATTTAGAAGGAGAAGTCATAGAACCCATAGTATTTCATAGCGACGCAATTTCTGTGTTAATTCCTCAATGTGAGGGTGCGAGGGTTGGAGTAAAGAACGAATAGTGCATCGTAGAGGAGATACACGTATACCAAAACTAAATCCTGTCGTTTCCATAGAAACGTGATTCGATTTAGAAGGAGAAGTCATAGAACCCATAGTATTTCATAGCGACGCAATTTCTGTGTTAATTCCTCAATGTGAGGGATCGAGGGTTGGAGTAAAGAACGAATAGTGCATCGTAGAGCAGATACACGTATACCAAAACTAAATCCTGTCGTTTCCATAGAAACGTGATTTGATTTAGAAGGAGAAGTCATAGAACCCATAGTATTTCATAGCGACGCAATTTCTGTGTTAATTACTCAATGTGAGGGTGCGAGGGTTGGAGTAAAGAACGAATAGTGCATCGTAGAGGAGATACACGTATACCTAAACTAAATCCTGTCGTTTCCATAGAAACGTGATTCGATTTAGAAGGAGAAGTCATAGAACCCATAGTATTTCATAGCGACGCAATTTCTGTGTTAATTCCTCAATGTGAGGGTGCGAGGGTGGGAGTAAAGAACGAATAGTGCATCGTAGAGGAGATACACGTATACCAAAACTAAATCCTGTCGTTTCCATAGAAACGTGATTCGATTTAGAAGGAGAAGTCATAGAACCCATAGTATTTCATAGCGACGACATTTCTGTGTTAATTCCTCAATGTGAGGGTGCGAGGGTTGGAGTAAAGAACGAATAGTGCATCGTAGAGGAGATACACGTATACCAAACCTAAATCCTGTCGTTTCCATAGAAACGTGGTTCGATTTAGAAGGAGAAGTCTTAGAACCCATAGTATTTCATATCGACGCAATTTCTGTGTTAATTCCTCAATGTGAGGGTGCGAGGGTTGGAGTAAAGAACGAATAGTGCATCGTAGAGGAGATACACGTATACCAAAACTAAATCCTGTCGTTTCCATAGAAACGTTATTCGATTTAGAAGGAGAAGTCATAGAACCCATAGTATTTCATATCGACGATATTTCTGTGTTAATTCCTCAATGTGAGGGTGCGAGGGTTGGAGTAAAGAACGAATAGTGCATCGTAGAGGAGATACACGTATACCAAAACTAAATCCTGTCGTTTCCATAGAAACGTGATTCGATTTAGAAGGAGAAGTCATAGAACCCATAGTATTTCATAGCGACGCAATTTCTGAGTTAATTCCTCAATGTGAGGGTGCGAGGGTTGGAGTAAAGAACGAATAGTGCATCGTAGAGGAGATACACGTATACCAAAACTAAATCCTGTCGTTTCCATAGAAACGTGATTCGATTTAGAAGGAGAAGTCATAGAACGCATAGTATTTCATAGCGACGCAATTTCTGTGTTAATTCCTCAATGTGAGGGTGCGAGGGTTGGAGTAAAGAACGAATAGTGCATCGTAGAGGAGATACACGTATACCAAAACTAAATCCTGTCGTTTCCATAGAAACGTGATTCGATTTAGAAGGAGAAGTCATAGAACCCATAGTATTTCATAGCGACGCAATTTCTGTGTTAATTTCTCAATGTGAGGGTGCGAGGGTTGGAGTAAAGAACGAATAGTGCATCGTAGAGGAGATACACGTATACCAAAACTAAATCCTGTCGTTTCCATAGAAACGTGATTCGATTTAGAAGGAGAAGTCATAGAACCCATAGTATTTCATAGCGACGCAATTTCAGTGTTAATTCCTCAATGTGAGGGTGCGAGGGCTGGAGTAAAGAACGAATAGTGCATCGTAGAGGAGATACACGTATAACAAAACTAAATCCTGTCGTTTCCATAGGAACGTGATTTGATTTAGAAGGAGAAGTCATAGAACCCATAGTATTTCATAGCGACGCAATTTCTGTGTTAATTCCTCAATGTGAGGGTGCGAGGGTTGGAGTAAAGAACGAATAGTGCATCGTAGAGGAGATACACGTATACCAAAACTAAATCCTGTCGTTTCCATAGAAACGTGATTCGATTTAGAAGGAGAAGTCATAGAACCCATAGTATTTCATAGCGACGAAATTTCTGTGTTAATTCCTCAATGTGAGGGTGCGAGGGTTGGAGTAAAGAACGAATAGTGCATCGTAGAGGAGATACACGTATACCAAAACTAAATCCTGTCGTTTCCATAGAAACGTGATTCGATTTAGAAGGAGAAGTCATAGAACCCATAGTATTTCATAGCGACGCAATTTCTGTGTTAATTCCTCAATGTGAGGGTGCGAGGGTTGGAGTAAAGAACGAATAGTGCATCGTAGAGGAGATACACGTATACCAAAACTAAATCCTGTCGTTTCCATAGAAACGTGATTCGATTTAGAAGGAGAAGTCATAGAACCCATAGTATTTCATAGCGACGCAATTTCTGTGTTAATTCCTCAATGTGAGGGTGCGAGGGTTGGAGTAAAGAACGAATAGTGCATCGTAGAGGAGATACACGTATACCAAAACTAAATCCTGTCGTTTCCATAGAAACGTGATTCGATTTAGAAGGAGAAGTCATAGAACCCACAGTATTTCATAGCGACGCAATTTCTGTGTTAATTCCTCAATGTGAGGGTGCGAGGGTTGGAGTAAAGAACGAATAGTGCATCGTAGAGGAGATACACGTATACCAAAACTAAATCCTGTCGTTACCATAGAAACGTGATTCGATTTAGAAGGAGAAGTCATAGAACCCTTAGTATTTCATAGCGACACAATTTCTGTGTTAATTCCTCAATGTGAGGGTCGAGGGTTGGAGTAAAGAACGAATAGTGCATCGTAGGGGAGATACACGTATACCAAAACAAAATCCTGTCGTTTCCATAGAAACGTGATTCGATTTAGAAGGAGAAGTCATAGAACCCATAGTATTTCATAGCGACGACATTTCTGTGTTAATTCCTCAATGTGAGGGTGCGAGGGTTGGAGTAAAGAACGAATAGTGCATCGTAGAGGAGATACACGTATACCAAACCTAAATCCTGTCGTTTCCATAGAAACGTGGTTCGATTTAGAAGGAGAAGTCTTAGAACCCATAGTATTTCATATCGACGCAATTTCTGTGTTAATTCCTCAATGTGAGGGTGCGAGGGTTGGAGTAAAGAACGAATAGTGCATCGTAGAGGAGATACACGTATACCAAAACTAAATCCTGTCGTTTCCATAGAAACGTTATTCGATTTAGAAGGAGAAGTCATAGAACCCATAGTATTTCATATCGACGATATTTCTGTGTTAATTCCTCAATGTGAGGGTGCGAGGGTTGGAGTAAAGAACGAATAGTGCATCGTAGAGGAGATACACGTATACCAAAACTAAATCCTGTCGTTTCCATAGAAACGTGATTCGATTTAGAAGGAGAAGTCATAGAACCCATAGTATTTCATAGCGACGCAATTTCTGTGTTAATTCCTCAATGTGAGGGTGCGAGGGTTGGAGTAAAGAACGAATAGTGCATCGTAGAGGAGATACACGTATACCAAAACTAAATCCTGTCGTTTCCATAGAAACGTGATTCGATTTAGAAGGAGAAGTCATAGAACGCATAGTATTTCATAGCGACGCAATTTCTGTGTTAATTCCTCAATGTGAGGGTGCGAGGGTTGGAGTAAAGAACGAATAGTGCATCGTAGAGGAGATACACGTATACCAAAACTAAATCCTGTCTTTTCCATAGAAACGTGATTCGATTTAGAAGGAGAAGTCATAGAACCCATAGTATTTCATAGCGACGCAATTTCTGTTTTAATTCCTCAATGTGAGGGTGCGAGGGTTGGAGTAAAGAACGAATAGTGCATCGTAGAGGAGATACACGTATACCAAAACTAAATCCTGTCGTTTCCATAGAAACGTGATTCGATTTAGAAGGAGAAGTCATAGAACCCATTGTATTTCATAGCGACGCAATTTCTGTGTTAATTCCTCAATGTGAGGGTGCGAGGGCTGGAGTAAAGAACGAATAGTGCATCGTAGAGGAGATACACGTATAACAAAACTAAATCCTGTCGTTTCCATAGAAACGTGATTCGATTTAGAAGGAAAAGTCATAGAACCCATAGTATTTCATAGCGACGCAATTTCTGTGTTAATTCCTCAATGTGAGGGTGAGAGGGTTGGAGTAAAGAACGAATAGTGCATCGTAGAGGAGATACACGTATACCAAAACTAAATGTTGTCGTTTCCATAGAAACGTGATTCGATTTAGAAGGAGAAGTCATAGAACCCATAGTATTTCATAGCGACGAAATTTCTGTGTTAATTCCTCAATGTGAGGGTGCGAGGGTTGGAGTAAAGAACGAATAGTGCATCGTAGAGGAGATACACGTATACCAAAACTAAATTCTGTCGTTTCCATAGAAACGTGATTCGATTTAGAAGGAGAAGTCATAGAACCCATAGTATTTCATAGCGACGCAATTTCTGTGTTAATTCCTCAATGTGAGGGTGCGAGGGTTGGAGTAAAGAACGAATAGTGCATCGTAGAGGAGATACACGTATACCAAAACTAAATCCTGTCGTTTCCATAGAAACGTGATTCGATTTAGAAGGAGAAGTCATAGAACCCATAGTATTTCATAGCGACGCAATTTCTGTGTTAATTCCTCAATGTGAGGGTGCGAGGGTTGGAGTAAAGAACGAATAGTGCATCGTACAGGAGATACACGTATACCAAAACTAAATCCTGTCGTTTCCATAGAAACGTGATTTGATTTAGAAGGAGAAGTCATAGAACCCATAGTATTTCATAGCGACGCAATTTCTGTGTTAATTACTCAATGTGAGGGTGCGAGGGTTGGAGTAAAGAACGAATAGTGCATCGTAGAGGAGATACACGTATACCAAAACTAAATCCTGTCGTTTCCATAGAAACGTGATTCGATTTAGAAGGAGAAGTCATAGAACCCATAGTATTTCATAGCGACGCAATTTCTGTGTTAATTCCTCAATGTGAGGGTGCGAGGGTGGGAGTAAAGAACGAATAGTGCATCGTAGAGGAGATACACGTATACCAAAACTAAATCCTGTCGTTTCCATAGAAACGTGATTCGATTTTGAAGGAGAAGTCATAGAACCCATAGTATTTCATAGCGACGACATTTCTGTGTTAATTCCTCAATGTGAGGGTGCGAGGGTTGGAGTAAAGAACGAATAGTGCATCGTAGAGGAGATACACGTATACCAAACCTAAATCCTGTCGTTTCCATAGAAACGTGGTTCGATTTAGAAGGAGAAGTCTTAGAACCCATAGTATTTCATATCGACGCAATTTCTGTGTTAATTCCTCAATGTGAGGGTGCGAGGGTTGGAGTAAAGAACGAATAGTGCATCGTAGAGGAGATACACGTATACCAAAACTAAATCCTGTCGTTTCCATAGAAACGTTATTCGATTTAGAAGGAGAAGTCATAGAACCCATAGTATTTCATATCGACGATATTTCTGTGTTAATTCCTCAATGTGAGGGTGCGAGGGTTGGAGTAAAGAACGAATAGTGCATCGTAGAGGAGATACACGTATACCAATACTAAATCCTGTCGTTTCCATAGAAACGTGATTCGATTTAGAAGGAGAAGTCATAGAACCCATAGTATTTCATAGCGACGCAATTTCTGTGTTAATTCCTCAATGTGAGGGTGCGAGGGTTGGAGTAAAGAACGAATAGTGCATCGTAGAGGAGATACACGTATACCAAAACTAAATCCTGTCGTTTCCATAGAAACGTGATTCGATTTAGAAGGAGAAGTCATAGAACGCATAGTATTTCATAGCGACGCAATTACTGTGTTAATTCCTCAATGTGAGGGTGCGAGGGTTGGAGTAAAGAACGAATAGTGCATCGTAGAGGAGATACACGTATACCAAAACTAAATCCTGTCGTTTCCATAGAAACGTGATTCGATATAGAAGGAGAAGTCATAGAACCAATAGTATTTCATAGCGACGCAATTTCTGTGTTAATTTCTCAATGTGAGGGTGCGAGGGTTGGAGTAAAGAACGAATAGTGCATCGTAGAGGAGATACACGTATACCAAAACTAAATCCTGTCGTTTCCATAGAAACGTGATTCGATTTAGAAGGAGAAGTCATAGAACCCATAGTATTTCATAGCGACGCAATTTCAGTGTTAATTCCTCAATGTGAGGGTGCGAGGGCTGGAGTAAAGAACGAATAGTGCATCGTAGAGGAGATACACGTATAACAAAACTAAATCCTGTCGTTTCCATAGGAACGTGATTCGTTTTAGAAGGAGAAGTCATAGAACCCATAGTATTTCATAGCGACGCAATTTCTGTGTTAATTCCTCAATGTGAGGGTGCGAGGGTTGGAGTAAAGAACGAATAGTGCATCGTAGAGGAGATACACGTATACCAAAACTAAATCCTGTCGTTTCCATAGAAACGTGATTCGATTTAGAAGGAGAAGTCATAGAACCCATAGTATTTCATAGCGACGAAATTTCTGTTTTAATTCCTCAATGTGAGGGTGCGAGGGTTGGAGTAAAGAACGAATAGTGCATCGTAGAGGAGATACACGTATACCAAAACTAAATTCTGTCGTTTCCATAGAAACGTGATTCGATTTAGAAGGAGAAGTCATAGAACCCATAGTATTTCATAGCGACGCAATTTCTGTGTTAATTCCTCAATGTGAGGGTGCGAGGGTTGGAGTAAAGAACGAATAGTGCATCGTAGAGGAGATACACGTATACCAAAACTAAATCCTGTCGTTTCCATAGAAACGTGATTCGATTTAGAAGGAGAAGTCATAGAACCCATAGTATTTCATAGCGACGCAATTTCTGTGTTAATTCCTCAATGTGAGGGTGCGAGGGTTGGAGTAAAGAACGAATAGTGCATCGTAGAGGAGATACACGTATACCAAAACTAAATCCTGTCGTTTCCATAGAAACGTGATTCGATTTAGAAGGAGAAGTCATAGAACCCACAGTATTTCATAGCGACGCAATTTCTGTGTTAATTCCTCAATGTGAGGGTGCGAGGGTTGGAGTAAAGAACGAATAGTGCATCGTAGAGGAGATACACGTATACCAAAACTAAATCCTGTCGTTACCATAGAAACGTGATTCGATTTAGAAGGAGAAGTCATAGAACCCTTAGTATTTCATAGCGACACAATTTCTGTGTTAATTCCTCAATGTGAGGGTCGAGGGTTGGAGTAAAGAACGAATAGTGCATCGTAGAGGAGATACACGTATACCAAAACTAAATCCTGTCGTTTCCATAGAAACGTGATTCGATTTAGAAGGAGAAGTCATAGAACCCATAGTATTTCATAGCGACGCAATTTCTGTGTTAATTCCTCAATGTGAGGGTGCGAGGGTTGGAGTAAAAAACGAATAGTGCATCGTAGAGGAGATACACGTATGCCAAAACTAAATCCTGTCGTTTCCATAGAAACGTGATTCGATTTAGAAGGAGAAGTCATAGAACCCATAGTATTTCATAGCGACGCAATTTCTGTGTTAATTCCTCAATGTGAGGGTGCGAGGGTTGGAGTAAAGAACGAATAGTGCATCGTAGAGGAGATACACGTATACCAAAACTAAATCCTGTCGTTTCCATAGAAACGTGATTCGATTTAGAAGGAGAAGTCATAGAACCCATAGTATTTCATAGCGACGCAATTTCTGTGTTAATTCCTCAATGTGAGGGTGCGAGGGTTGGAGTAAAGAACGAATAGTGCATCGTAGAGGAGATACACGTATACCAAAACTAAATCCTGTCGTTTCCATAGAAACGTGATTCGATTTAGAAGGAGAAGTCATAGAACCCACAGTATTTCATAGCGACGCAATTTCTGTGTTAATTCCTCAATGTGAGGGTGCGAGGGTTGGAGTAAAGAACGAATAGTGCATCGTAGAGGAGATACACGTATACCAAAACTAAATCCTGTCGTTACCATAGAAACGTGATTCGATTTGGAAGGAGAAGTCATAGAACCCTTAGTATTTCATAGCGACACAATTTCTGTGTTAATTCCTCAATGTGAGGGTCGAGGGTTGGAGTAAAGAACGAATAGTGCATCGTAGAGGAGATACACGTATACCCAAACTAAATCCTGTCGTTTCCATAGAAACGTGATTCAATTTAGAAGGAGAAGTCATAGAACCCATAGTATTTCATAGCGACGCAATTTCTGTGTTAATTCCTCAATGTGAGGGTGCGAGGGTGGGAGTAAAGAACGAATAGTGCATCGTAGAGGAGATACACGTATACCAAAACTAAATCCTGTCGTTTCCATAGAAACGTGATTCGATTTAGAAGGAGAAGTCATAGAACCCATAGTATTTCATAGCGACGACATTTCTGTGTTAATTCCTCAATGTGAGGGTGCGAGGGTTGGAGTAAAGAACGAATAGTGCATCGTAGAGGAGATACACGTATACCAAACCTAAATCCTGTCGTTTCCATAGAAACGTGGTTCGATTTAGAAGGAGAAGTCTTAGAACCCATAGTATTTCATATCGACGCAATTTCTGTGTTAATTCCTCAATGTGAGGGTGCGAGGGTTGGAGTAAAGAACGAATAGTGCATCGTAGAGGAGATACACGTATACCAAAACTAAATCCTGTCGTTTCCATAGAAACGTTATTCGATTTAGAAGGAGAAGTCATAGAACCCATAGTATTTCATATCGACGATATTTCTGTGTTAATTCCTCAATGTGAGGGTGCGAGGGTTGGAGTAAAGAACGAATAGTGCATCGTAGAGGAGATACACGTATACCAAAACTAAATCCTGTCGTTTCCATAGAAACGTGATTCGATTTAGAAGGAGAAGTCATAGAACCCATAGTATTTCATAGCGACGCAATTTCTGTGTTAATTCCTCAATGTGAGGGTGCGAGGGTTGGAGTAAAGAACGAATAGTGCATCGTAGAGGAGATACACGTATACCAAAACTAAATCCTGTCGTTTCCATAGAAACGTGATTCGATTTAGAAGGAGAAGTCATAGAACGCATAGTATTTCATAGCGACGCAATTTCTGTGTTAATTCCTCAATGTGAGGGTGCGAGGGTTGGAGTAAAGAACGAATAGTGCATCGTAGAGGAGATACACGTATACCAAAACTAAATCCTGTCGTTTCCATAGAAACGTGATTCGATTTAGAAGGAGAAGTCATAGAACCCATTGTATTTCATAGCGACGCAATTTCTGTGTTAATTCCTCAATGTGAGGGTGCGAGGGTTGGAGTAAAGAACGAATAGTGCATCGTAGAGGAGATACACGTATACCAAAACTAAATCCTGTCGTTTCCATAGAAACGTGATTCGATTTAGAAGGAGAAGTCATAGAACCCATTGTATTTCATAGCGACGCAATTTCTGTGTTAATTCCTCAATGTGAGGGTGCGAGGGCTGGAGTAAAGAACGAATAGTGCATCGTAGAGGAGATACACGTATAACAAAACTAAATCCTGTCGTTTCCATAGAAACGTGATTCGATTTAGAAGGAAATGTCATAGAACCCATAGTATTTCATAGCGACGCAATTTCTGTGTTAATTCCTCAATGTGAGGGTGCGAGGGTTGAAGTAAAGAACGAATAGTGCATCGTAGAGGAGATACACGTATACCAAAACTAAATCCTGTCGTTTCCATAGAAACGTGATTCGATTTAGAAGGAGAAGTCATAGAACCCATAGTATTTCATAGCGACGAAATTTCTGTGTTAATTCCTCAATGTGAGGGTGCGAGGGTTGGAGTAAAGAACGAATAGTGCATCGTAGAGGAGATACACGTATACCAAAACTAAATTCTGTCGTTTCCATAGAAACGTGATTCGATTTAGAAGGAGAAGTCATAGAACCCATAGTATTTCATAGCGACGCAATTTCTGTGTTAATTCCTCAATGTGAGGGTGCGAGGGTTGGAGTAAAGAACGAATAGTGCATCGTAGAGGAGATACACGTATACCAAAACTAAATCCTGTCGTTTCCATAGAAACGTGATTCGATTTAGAAGGAGAAGTCATAGAACCCATAGTATTTCATAGCGACGCAATTTCTGTGTTAATTCCTCAATGTGAGGGTGCGAGGGTTGGAGTAAAGAACGAATAGTGCATCGTAGAGGAGATACACGTATACCAAACCTAAATCCTGTCGTTTCCATAGAAACGTGGTTCGATTTAGAAGGAGAAGTCTTAGAACCCATAGTATTTCATATCGACGCAATTTCTGTGTTAATTCCTCAATGTGAGGGTGCGAGGGTTGGAGTAAAGAACGAATAGTGCATCGTAGAGGAGATACACGTATACCAAAACTAAATCCTGTCGTTTCCATAGAAACGTGATTTGATTTAGAAGGAGAAGTCATAGAACCCATAGTATTTCATAGCGACGCAATTTCTGTGTTAATTACTCAATGTGAGGGTGCGAGGGTTGGAGTAAAGAACGAATAGTGCATCGTAGAGGAGATACACGTATACCAAAACTAAATCCTGTCGTTTCCATAGAAACGTGATTCGATTTAGAAGGAGAAGTCATAGAACCCATAGTATTTCATAGCGACGCAATTTCTGTGTTAATTCCTCAATGTGAGGGTGCGAGGCAGGGAGTAAAGAACGAATAGTGCATCGTAGAAGAGATACACGTATACCAAAACTAAATCCAGTCGTTTCCATAGAAACGTGATTCGATTTAGAAGGAGAAGTCATAGAACCCATAGTATTTCATAGCGACGACATTTCTGTGTTAATTCCTCAATGTGAGGTTGCGAGGGTTGGAGTAAAGAACGAATAGTGCATCGTAGAGGAGATACACGTATACCAAACCTAAATCCTGTCGTTTCCATAGAAACGTGGTTCGATTTAGAAGGAGAAGTCTTAGAACCCATAGTATTTCATATCGACGCAATTTCTGTGTTAATTCCTCAATGTGAGGGTGCGAGGGTTGGAGTAAAGAACGAATAGTGCATCGTAGAGGAGATACACGTATACCAAAACTAAATCCTGTCGTTTCCATAGAAACGTTATTCGATTTAGAAGGAGAAGTCATAGAACCCATAGTATTTCATATCGACGATATTTCTGTGTTAATTCCTCAATGTGAGGGTGCGAGGGTTGGAGTAAAGAACGAATAGTGCATCGTAGAGGAGATACACGTATACCAAAACTAAATCCTGTCGTTTCCATAGAAACGTGATTCGATTTAGAAGGAGAAGTCATAGAACCCATAGTATTTCATAGCGACGCAATTTCTGTGTTAATTCCTCAATGTGAGGGTGCGAGGGTTGGAGTAAAGAACGAATAGTGCATCGTAGAGGAGATACACGTATACCAAAACTAAATCCTGTCGTTTCCATAGAAACGTGATTCGATTTAGAAGGAGAAGTCATAGAACGCATAGTATTTCATAGCGACGCAATTTCTGTGTTAATTCCTCAATGTGAGGGTGCGAGGGTTGGAGTAAAGAACGAATAGTGCATCGTAGAGGAGATACACGTATACCAAAACTAAATCCTGTCGTTTCCATAGAAACGTGATTCGATTTAGAAGGAGAAGTCATAGAACCCATAGTATTTCATAGCGACGCAATTTCTGTGTTAATTTCTCAATGTGAGGGTGCGAGGGTTGGAGTAAAGAACGAATAGTGCATCGTAGAGGAGATACACGTATACCAAAACTAAATCCTGTCGTTTCCATAGAAACGTGATTCGATTTAGAAGGAGAAGTCATAGAACCCATAGTATTTCATAGCGACGCAATTTCTGTGTTAATTTCTCAATGTGAGGGTGCGAGGGTGGGAGTAAAGAACGAATAGTGCATCGTAGAGGAGATACACGTATACCAAAACTAAATCCTGTCGTTTCCATAGAAACGTGATTCGATTTTGAAGGAGAAGTCATAGAACCCATAGTATTTCATAGCGACGACATTTCTGTGTTAATTCCTCAATGTGAGGGTGCGAGGGTTGGAGTAAAGAACGAATAGTGCATCGTAGAGGAGATACACGTATACCAAACCTAAATCCTGTCGTTTCCATAGAAACGTGGTTCGATTTAGAAGGAGAAGTCTTAGAACCCATAGTATTTCATATCGACGCAATTTCTGTGTTAATTCCTCAATGTGAGGGTGCGAGGGTTGGAGTAAAGAACGAATAGTGCATCGTAGAGGAGATACACGTATACCAAAACTAAATCCTGTCGTTTCCATAGAAACGTTATTCGATTTAGAAGGAGAAGTCATAGAACCCATAGTATTTCATATCGACGATATTTCTGTGTTAATTCCTCAATGTGAGGGTGCGAGGGTTGGAGTAAAGAACGAATAGTGCATCGTAGAGGAGATACACGTATACCAATACTAAATCCTGTCGTTTCCATAGAAACGTGATTCGATTTAGAAGGAGAAGTCATAGAACCCATAGTATTTCATAGCGACGCAATTTCTGTGTTAATTCCTCAATGTGAGGGTGCGAGGGTTGGAGTAAAGAACGAATAGTGCATCGTAGAGGAGATACACGTATACCAAAACTAAATCCTGTCGTTTCCATAGAAACGTGATTCGATTTAGAAGGAGAAGTCATAGAACGCATAGTATTTCATAGCGACGCAATTTCTGTGTTAATTCCTCAATGTGAGGGTGCGAGGGTTGGAGTAAAGAACGAATAGTGCATCGTAGAGGAGATACACGTATACCAAAACTAAATCCTGTCGTTTCCATAGAAACGTGATTCGATATAGAAGGAGAAGTCATAGAACCAATAGTATTTCATAGCGACGCAATTTCTGTGTTAATTTCTCAATGTGAGGGTGCGAGGGTTGGAGTAAAGAACGAATAGTGCATCGTAGAGGAGATACACGTATACCAAAACTAAATCCTGTCGTTTCCATAGAAACGTGATTCGATTTAGAAGGAGAAGTCATAGAACCCATAGTATTTCATAGCGACGCAATTTCAGTGTTAATTCCTCAATGTGAGGGTGCGAGGGCTGGAGTAAAGAACGAATAGTGCATCGTAGAGGAGATACACGTATAACAAAACTAAATCCTGTCGTTTCCATAGGAACGTGATTCGTTTTAGAAGGAGAAGTCATAGAACCCATAGTATTTCATAGCGACGCAATTTCTGTGTTAATTCCTCAATGTGAGGGTGCGAGGGTTGGAGTAAAGAACGAATAGTGCATCGTAGAGGAGATACACGTATACCAAAACTAAATCCTGTCGTTTCCATAGAAACGTGATTCGATTTAGAAGGAGAAGTCATAGAACCCATAGTATTTCATAGCGACGAAATTTCTGTTTTAATTCCTCAATGTGAGGGTGCGAGGGTTGGAGTAAAGAACGAATAGTGCATCGTAGAGGAGATACACGTATACCAAAACTAAATTCTGTCGTTTCCATAGAAACGTGATTCGATTTAGAAGGAGAAGTCATAGAACCCATAGTATTTCATAGCGACGCAATTTCTGTGTTAATTCCTCAATGTGAGGGTGCGAGGGTTGGAGTAAAGAACGAATAGTGCATCGTAGAGGAGATACACGTATACCAAAACTAAATCCTGTCGTTTCCATAGAAACGTGATTCGATTTAGAAGGAGAAGTCATAGAACCCATAGTATTTCATAGCGACGCAATTTCTGTGTTAATTCCTCAATGTGAGGGTGCGAGGGTTGGAGTAAAGAACGAATAGTGCATCGTAGAGGAGATACACGTATACCAAAACTAAATCCTGTCGTTTCCATAGAAACGTGATTCGATTTAGAAGGAGAAGTCATAGAACCCACAGTATTTCATAGCGACGCAATTTCTGTGTTAATTCCTCAATGTGAGGGTGCGAGGGTTGGAGTAAAGAACGAATAGTGCATCGTAGAGGAGATACACGTATACCAAAACTAAATCCTGTCGTTACCATAGAAACGTGATTCGATTTAGAAGGAGAAGTCATAGAACCCTTAGTATTTCATAGCGACACAATTTCTGTGTTAATTCCTCAATGTGAGGGTCGAGGGTTGGAGTAAAGAACGAATAGTGCATCGTAGAGGAGATACACGTATACCAAAACTAAATCCTGTCGTTTCCATAGAAACGTGATTCGATTTAGAAGGAGAAGTCATAGAACCCATAGTATTTCATAGCGACGCAATTTCTGTGTTAATTCCTCAATGTGAGGGTGCGAGGGTTGGAGTAAAAAACGAATAGTGCATCGTAGAGGAGATACACGTATGCCAAAACTAAATCCTGTCGTTTCCATAGAAACGTGATTCGATTTAGAAGGAGAAGTCATAGAACCCATAGTATTTCATAGCGACGCAATTTCTGTGTTAATTCCTCAATGTGAGGGTGCGAGGGTTGGAGTAAAGAACGAATAGTGCATCGTAGAGGAGATACACGTATACCAAAACTAAATCCTGTCGTTTCCATAGAAACGTGATTCGATTTAGAAGGAGAAGTCATAGAACCCATAGTATTTCATAGCGACGCAATTTCTGTGTTAATTCCTCAATGTGAGGGTGCGAGGGTTGGAGTAAAGAACGAATAGTGCATCGTAGAGGAGATACACGTATACCAAAACTAAATCCTGTCGTTTCCATAGAAACGTGATTCGATTTAGAAGGAGAAGTCATAGAACCCACAGTATTTCATAGCGACGCAATTTCTGTGTTAATTCCTCAATGTGAGGGTGCGAGGGTTGGAGTAAAGAACGAATAGTGCATCGTAGAGGAGATACACGTATACCAAAACTAAATCCTGTCGTTACCATAGAAACGTGATTCGATTTGGAAGGAGAAGTCATAGAACCCTTAGTATTTCATAGCGACACAATTTCTGTGTTAATTCCTCAATGTGAGGGTCGAGGGTTGGAGTAAAGAACGAATAGTGCATCGTAGAGGAGATACACGTATACCCAAACTAAATCCTGTCGTTTCCATAGAAACGTGATTCAATTTAGAAGGAGAAGTCATAGAACCCATAGTATTTCATAGCGACGCAATTTCTGTGTTAATTCCTCAATGTGAGGGTGCGAGGGTGGGAGTAAAGAACGAATAGTGCATCGTAGAGGAGATACACGTATACCAAAACTAAATCCTGTCGTTTCCATAGAAACGTGATTCGATTTAGAAGGAGAAGTCATAGAACCCATAGTATTTCATAGCGACGACATTTCTGTGTTAATTCCTCAATGTGAGGGTGCGAGGGTTGGAGTAAAGAACGAATAGTGCATCGTAGAGGAGATACACGTATACCAAACCTAAATCCTGTCGTTTCCATAGAAACGTGGTTCGATTTAGAAGGAGAAGTCTTAGAACCCATAGTATTTCATATCGACGCAATTTCTGTGTTAATTCCTCAATGTGAGGGTGCGAGGGTTGGAGTAAAGAACGAATAGTGCATCGTAGAGGAGATACACGTATACCAAAACTAAATCCTGTCGTTTCCATAGAAACGTTATTCGATTTAGAAGGAGAAGTCATAGAACCCATAGTATTTCATATCGACGATATTTCTGTGTTAATTCCTCAATGTGAGGGTGCGAGGGTTGGAGTAAAGAACGAATAGTGCATCGTAGAGGAGATACACGTATACCAAAACTAAATCCTGTCGTTTCCATAGAAACGTGATTCGATTTAGAAGGAGAAGTCATAGAACCCATAGTATTTCATAGCGACGCAATTTCTGTGTTAATTCCTCAATGTGAGGGTGCGAGGGTTGGAGTAAAGAACGAATAGTGCATCGTAGAGGAGATACACGTATACCAAAACTAAATCCTGTCGTTTCCATAGAAACGTGATTCGATTTAGAAGGAGAAGTCATAGAACGCATAGTATTTCATAGCGACGCAATTTCTGTGTTAATTCCTCAATGTGAGGGTGCGAGGGTTGGAGTAAAGAACGAATAGTGCATCGTAGAGGAGATACACGTATACCAAAACTAAATCCTGTCGTTTCCATAGAAACGTGATTCGATTTAGAAGGAGAAGTCATAGAACCCATTGTATTTCATAGCGACGCAATTTCTGTGTTAATTCCTCAATGTGAGGGTGCGAGGGTTGGAGTAAAGAACGAATAGTGCATCGTAGAGGAGATACACGTATACCAAAACTAAATCCTGTCGTTTCCATAGAAACGTGATTCGATTTAGAAGGAGAAGTCATAGAACCCATTGTATTTCATAGCGACGCAATTTCTGTGTTAATTCCTCAATGTGAGGGTGCGAGGGCTGGAGTAAAGAACGAATAGTGCATCGTAGAGGAGATACACGTATAACAAAACTAAATCCTGTCGTTTCCATAGAAACGTGATTCGATTTAGAAGGAAATGTCATAGAACCCATAGTATTTCATAGCGACGCAATTTCTGTGTTAATTCCTCAATTTGAGGGTGCGAGGGTTGAAGTAAAGAACGAATAGTGCATCGTAGAGGAGATACACGTATACCAAAACTAAATCCTGTCGTTTCCATAGAAACGTGATTCGATTTAGAAGGAGAAGTCATAGAACCCATAGTATTTCATAGCGACGAAATTTCTGTGTTAATTCCTCAATGTGAGGGTGCGAGGGTTGGAGTAAAGAACGAATAGTGCATCGTAGAGGAGATACACGTATACCAAAACTAAATTCTGTCGTTTCCATAGAAACGTGATTCGATTTAGAAGGAGAAGTCATAGAACCCATAGTATTTCATAGCGACGCAATTTCTGTGTTAATTCCTCAATGTGAGGGTGCGAGGGTTGGAGTAAAGAACGAATAGTGCATCGTAGAGGAGATACACGTATACCAAAACTAAATCCTGTCGTTTCCATAGAAACGTGATTCGATTTAGAAGGAGAAGTCATAGAACCCATAGTATTTCATAGCGACGCAATTTCTGTGTTAATTCCTCAATGTGAGGGTGCGAGGGTTGGAGTAAAGAACGAATAGTGCATCGTAGAGGAGATACACGTATACCAAACCTAAATCCTGTCGTTTCCATAGAAACGTGGTTCGATTTAGAAGGAGAAGTCTTAGAACCCATAGTATTTCATATCGACGCAATTTCTGTGTTAATTCCTCAATGTGAGGGTGCGAGGGTTGGAGTAAAGAACGAATAGTGCATCGTAGAGGAGATACACGTATACCAAAACTAAATCCTGTCGTTTCCATAGAAACGTGATTTGATTTAGAAGGAGAAGTCATAGAACCCATAGTATTTCATAGCGACGCAATTTCTGTGTTAATTACTCAATGTGAGGGTGCGAGGGTTGGAGTAAAGAACGAATAGTGCATCGTAGAGGAGATACACGTATACCAAAACTAAATCCTGTCGTTTCCATAGAAACGTGATTCGATTTAGAAGGAGAAGTCATAGAACCCATAGTATTTCATAGCGACGCAATTTCTGTGTTAATTCCTCAATGTGAGGGTGCGAGGGTGGGAGTAAAGAACGAATAGTGCATCGTAGAAGAGATACACGTATACCAAAACTAAATCCAGTCGTTTCCATAGAAACGTGATTCGATTTAGAAGGAGAAGTCATAGAACCCATAGTATTTCATAGCGACGACATTTCTGTGTTAATTCCTCAATGTGAGGTTGCGAGGGTTGGAGTAAAGAACGAATAGTGCATCGTAGAGGAGATACACGTATACCAAACCTAAATCCTGTCGTTTCCATAGAAACGTGGTTCGATTTAGAAGGAGAAGTCTTAGAACCCATAGTATTTCATATCGACGCAATTTCTGTGTTAATTCCTCAATGTGAGGGTGCGAGGGTTGGAGTAAAGAACGAATAGTGCATCGTAGAGGAGATACACGTATACCAAAACTAAATCCTGTCGTTTCCATAGAAACGTTATTCGATTTAGAAGGAGAAGTCATAGAACCCATAGTATTTCATATCGACGATATTTCTGTGTTAATTCCTCAATGTGAGGGTGCGAGGGTTGGAGTAAAGAACGAATAGTGCATCGTAGAGGAGATACACGTATACCAAAACTAAATCCTGTCGTTTCCATAGAAACGTGATTCGATTTAGAAGGAGAAGTCATAGAACCCATAGTATTTCATAGCGACGCAATTTCTGTGTTAATTCCTCAATGTGAGGGTGCGAGGGTTGGAGTAAAGAACGAATAGTGCATCGTAGAGGAGATACACGTATACCAAAACTAAATCCTGTCGTTTCCATAGAAACGTGATTCGATTTAGAAGGAGAAGTCATAGAACGCATAGTATTTCATAGCGACGCAATTTCTGTGTTAATTCCTCAATGTGAGGGTGCGAGGGTTGGAGTAAAGAACGAATAGTGCATCGTAGAGGAGATACACGTATACCAAAACTAAATCCTGTCGTTTCCATAGAAACGTGATTCGATTTAGAAGGAGAAGTCATAGAACCCATAGTATTTCATAGCGACGCAATTTCTGTGTTAATTTCTCAATGTGAGGGTGCGAGGGTTGGAGTAAAGAACGAATAGTGCATCGTAGAGGAGATACACGTATACCAAAACTAAATCCTGTCGTTTCCATAGAAACGTGATTCGATTTAGAAGGAGAAGTCATAGAACCCATAGTATTTCATAGCGACGCAATTTCAGTGTTAATTCCTCAATGTGAGGGTGCGAGGGCTGGAGTAAAGAACGAATAGTGCATCGTAGAGGAGATACACGTATAACAAAACTAAATCTTGTCGTTTCCATAGGAACGTGATTCGATTTTGAAGGAGAAGTCATAGAACCCATAGTATTTCATAGCGACGCAATTTCTGTGTTAATTCCTCAATGTGAGGGTGCGAGGGTTGGAGTAAAGAACGAATAGTGCATCGTAGAGGAGATATACGTATACCAAAACTAAATCCTGTCGTTTCCATAGAAACGTGATTCGATTTAGAAGGAGAAGTCATAGAACCCATAGTATTTCATAGCGACGCAATTTCTGTGTTAATTCCTCAATGTGAGGGTGCGAGGGTTGGAGTAAAGAACGAATAGTGCATCGTAGAGGAGATACACGTATACCAAAACTAAATCCTGTCGTTTCCATAGAAACGTGATTCGATTTAGAAGGAGAAGTCATAGAACCCATAGTATTTCATAGCGACGCAATTTCTGTGTTAATTCCTCAATGTGAGGGTGCGAGGGTTGGAGTAAAGAACGAATAGTGCATCGTAGAGGAGATACACGTATACCAAAACTAAATCCTGTCGTTTCCATAGAAACGTGATTCGATTTAGAAGGAGAAGTCATAGAACCCATAGTATTTCATAGCGACGCAATTTCTGTGTTAATTCCTCAATGTGAGGGTGCGAGGGTTGGAGTAAAGAACGAATAGTGCATCGTAGAGGAGATACACGTATACCAAAACTAAATCCTGTCGTTTCCATAGAAACGTGATTCGATTTAGAAGGAGAAGTCATAGAACCCATAGTATATCATAGCGACGAAATTTCTGTGTTAATTCCTCAATGTGAGGGTGCGAGGGTTGGAGTAAAGAACGAATAGTGCATCGTAGAGGTGATACACGTATACCAAAACTAAATCCTGTCGTTTCCATAGAAACGTGATTCGATTTAGAAGGAGAATTCATAGAACCCATAGTATATCATAGCGACGAAATTTCTGTGTTAATTCCTCAATGTGAGGGTGCGAGGGTTGGAGTAAAGATCGAATAGTGCATCGTAGAGGAGATACACGTATACCAAAACTAAATCCTGTCGTTTCCATAGAAACGTGATTCGATTTAGAAGGAGAAGTCATAGAACCCATAGTATATCATAGCGACGAAATTTCTGTGTTAATTCCTCAATGTGAGGGTGCGAGGGTTGGAGTACAGATCGAATTGTGCATCGTAGAGGAGATACACGTATACCAAAACTAAATCCTGTCGTTTCCATAGAAACGTGATTCGATTTAGAAAGAGAAGTCATAGAACCCATAGTATTTCATAGCGACGAAATTTCTGTGTTAATTCCTCAATGTGAGGGTGCGAGGGTTGGAGTAAAGAACGAATAGTGCATCGTAGAGGAGATACACGTATACCAAAACTAAATCCTGTCGTTTCCATAGAAACGTGATTCGATTTAGAAGGAGAAGTCATAGAACCCATAGCATTTCATAGCGGCGCAATTTCTGTGTTAATTCCTCAATGTGAGGGTGCGAGGGTTGGAGTAAAGGACGAATAGTGCATCGTAGAGGAGATACACGTATACCAAAACTAAATCCTGTTGTTTCCATAGAAACGTGATTCGATTTAGAAGGAGAAGTCATAGAACCCATAGTATTTCATAGCGACGCAATTTCTGTGTTAATTCCTCAATGTGAGGGTGCGAGGGTGGGAGTAAAGAGCGAATAGTGCATCGTAGAGGAGATACATGTATACCAAACCTAAATCCTGTCGTTTCCGTAGAAACGTGATTCGATTTAGAAGGAGAAGTCATAGAACCCATAGTATTTCATAGCGACGATATTTCTGTGTTAATTCCTCAATGTGAGGGTGCGAGGGTTGGAGTAAATAACGAATAGTGCATCGTAGAGGAGATACACGTATACCAAAACTAAATCCTGTCGTTTCCATAGAAACGTGATTCGATTTAGAAGGAGAAGTCATAGAACCCATAGTATTTCATAGCGACGCAATTTCTGTGTTAATTCCTCAATGTGAGGGTGCGAGGGTTGGAGTAAAGAACGAATAGTGCATCGTAGAGGAGATACACGTATACCAAAACTAAATCCTGTCGTTTCCATAGAAACGTGATTCGATTTAGAAGGAGAAGTCATAGAACCCATAGTATTTCATAGCGACGCAATTTCTGTGTTAATTCCTAAATGTGAGGGTGCGAGGGTTGGAGTAAAGAACGAATAGTGCATCGTAGAGGAGATACACGTATACCAAAACTAAATCCTGTCGTTTCCATAGAAACGTGATTCAATTTAGAAGGAGAAGTCATAGAACCCATAGTATATCATAGCGACGCAATTTCTGTGTTATTTCCTCAATGTGAGGGTGCGAGGGTTGGAGTAAAGAACGAATAGTGCATCGTAGAGGAGATACACGTATACCAAAACTAAATCCTGTCGTTTCCATAGAAACTTGATTCGATTTAGAAGGAGAAGTCATAGAACCCATAGTATTTCATAGCGACGAAATTTCTGTGATAATTCCTCAATGTGAGGGTGCGAGGGTTGGAGTAAAGAACGAATAGCGCATCGTAGAGGAGATACACGTATACCAAAACTAAATCCTGTCGTTTCCATAGAAACGTGATTCGATTTATTTGGAGAAGTCATAGAACCCATAGTATATCATAGCGACGAAATTTCTGTGTTAATTCCTCAATGTGAGGGTGCGAGGGTTGGAGTAAAGAACGAATAGTGCATCGTAGAGGACATACACGTATACCAAAACTAAATCCTGTCGTTTCCATAGAAACGTGTTTCGATTTAGAAGGAGAAGTCATAGAACCCATAGTGTATCATAGCGACGCAATTTCTGTGTTAATTCCTCAATGTGAGGGTAAGAGGGTTGGAGTAAAGAACAAAAAGTGCATCGTAGAGGAGATACACGTATACCAAAACTAAATCCTGTCGTTTCCATAGAAACGTGATTCGATTTAGAAGGAGAAGTCATAGAACCCATAGTATTTCATAGCGACGAAATTTCTGTGTTAATTCCTCAATGTGAGGGTGCGAGGGTTGGAGAAAAGAACGAATAGTGCATCGTAGAGGAGATACACGTATACCAAAACTAAATCCTGTCGTTTCCATAGAAACGTGATTCGATTTAGAAGGAGAAGTCATAGAACCCATAGTATTTCATAGCGACGAAATTTCTGTGTTAATTCCTCAATGTGAGTGTGCGAGGGTTGGAGTAAAGAACGAATTGTGCATCGTAGAGGACATACACGTATACCAAAACTAAATCCTGTCGTTTCCATAGAAACGTGATTCGATTTAGTAGGAGAAGTCATAGAACCCATAGTATTTCATAGCGACGCAATTTCTGTGTTAATTCCTCAATGTGAGGGTGCGAGGGTTGGAGTAAAGAACGAATAGTGCTTTGTAGAGGAGATACACGTATACCAAAACTAAATCCTGTCGTTTCCATAGAAACGTGATTCGATTTAGAAGGAGAAGTCATAGAACCCATAGTATTTCATAGCGACGCAATTTCTGTGTTAATTCCTGAATGTGAGGGTGCGAGGGTTGGAGTAAAGAACGAATAGTGCATCGTAGAGGAGATACACGTTTACCAAAACTAAATCCTTTCGTTTCCATAGAAACGTGATTCGATTTAGAAGGAGAAGTCATAGAACCCATAGTATTTCATAGCGACGAAATTTCTGTGTTAATTCCTCAATGTGAGGGTGCGAGGGTTGGAGTAAAGAACGAATAGTGCATCGTAGAGGAGATACACGTATACCAAAACTAAATCCTGTCGTTTCCATAGAAACGTGATTCGATTTAGAAGGAGAAGTCATAGAACCAATAGTATTTCATAGCGACGCAATTTCTGTGTTAATTCCTCAATGTGAGGGTGCGAGGGTTGGAGTATAGAACGAATAGTGCATCGTAGAGGAGATACACGTATACCAAAACTAAATCCTGTCGTTTCCATAGAAACGTGATTCGATTTAGAAGGAGAGGTCATAGAACCCATAGTATTTCATAGCGACGAAATTTCTGTGTTAATTCCTCAATGTGAGGGTGCGAGGGTTGGAGTAAAGAACGAATAGTGCATCGTAGAGGAGATACACGTATACCAAAACTAAATCCTGTCGTTTCCATAGAAACATGATTCGATTTAGAAGGAGAAGTCATAGAACCCATAGTATTTCATAGCGACGAAATTTCTGTGTTAATTCCTCAATGTGAGGGTGCGAGGGTTGGGGTAAAGAACGAATAGTGCATCGTAGAGGAGATACACGTATACCAAAACTAAATCCTGTCGTTTCCATAGAAACGTGATTCGATTTAGAAGGAGAAGTCATAGAGCCCATAGTATTTCATAGCGACGCAATTTCTGTGTTAATTCCTCAATGTGAGGGTGCGAGGGTTGGAGTAATGAACGAATAGTGCATCGTAGAGGAGATACACGTATACAAAAACTAAATCCTGTCGTTTCCATAGAAACGTGATTCGATTTAGAAGGAGAAGTCATAGAACCCATAGTATTTCATAGCGACGAAATTTCTGTGTTAATTCCTCAATGTGAGGGTGCGAGGGTTGGAGTCAAGAACGAATAGTGCATCGTAGAGGAGATACACGTATACCAAAACTAAATCCTTTCGTTTCCATAGAAACGTGATTCGATTTAGAAGGAGAAGTCATAGAACCCATAGTATTTCATAGCGACGCAATTTCTGTGTTAATTCCTCAATGTGAGGGTGCGAGGGTTGGAGTAAAGAACGAATAGTGCATCGTAGAGGAGATACACGTATACCAAAACTAAATCCTGTCGTTTCCATAGAAACGTGATTCGATTTAGAAGGAGAAGTCATAGAACCCATAGTATTTCATAGCGACGCAATTTCTGTGTTAATTCCTCAATGTGAGGGTGCGAGGGTTGGAGTAAAGAACGAATAGTGCATCGTAGAGGAGATACACGTATACCAAAACTAAATCCTGTCGTTTCCATAGAAACGTGATTCGATTTAGAAGGAGAAGTCATAGAACCCTTAGTACTTCATAGCGACGAAATTTCTGTGTTAATTCCTCAATGTGAGGGTGCGAGGGTTGGAGTAAAGAACGAATAGTGCATCGTAGAGGAGATACACGTATACCAAAACTAAATCCTGTCGTTTCCATAGAAACGTGATTCGATTTAGAAGGAGAAGTCATAGAACCCATTGTATTTCATAGCGACGAAATTTCTGTGTTAATTAATCAATGTGAGGGTGCGAGGGTTGGAGTAAAGAATGAATAGTGCATCGTAGAGGAGATACACGTATACCAAAACTAAATCCAGTCGTTTCCATAGAAACGTGATTCGATTTAGAAGGAGAAGTCATAGAACCCATAGTATTTCATAGCGACGAAATTTCTGTGATAATTCCTCAATGTGAGGGTGCGAGGGTTGGAGTAAAGAACGAATAGTGCATCGTAGAGGAGATACATGCATACCAAAACTAAATCCTGTCGTTTCCATAGAAACGTGATTCGATTTAGAAGGAGAAGTCATAGAACCTATAGTATTTCATAGCGACGAAATTTCTGTGTTAATTCCTCAATGTGAGGGTGCGAGGGTTGGAGTAAAGAACGAATAGTGCATCGTAGAGGAGATACACGTATACCAAAACTAAATCCTGTCGTTTCCATAGAAACGTGATTCGATTTAGAAGGAGAAGTCATAGAACCCATAGTATTTCATAGCAACGAAATTTCTCTGTTAATTCCTCAATGTGAGGGTGCAAGGGTTGGAGTAAAGAACGAATAGTGCATCGTAGAGGAGATACACGTATACCAAAACTAAATCCTGTCGTTTCCATAGAAACGTGATTCGATTTAGAAGGAGAAGTCATAGAACCCATAGTATTTCATAGCGACGAAATTTCTGTGTTAATTCCTCAATGTGAGGGTGCGAGGGTTGGAGTAAAGAATGAATAGTGCATCGTAGAGGAGATACACGTATACCAAAACTAAATCCTTTTGTTTCCATAGAAACGTGATTCGATTTAGAAGGAGAAGTCATAGAACCCATAGTATTTCATAGCGACGAAATTTCTGTGTTAATTCCTCAATGTGAGGGTGTGAGGGCTGGAGTAAAGAACTAATAGTGCATCGTAGAGGAGATACACGTATACCAAAACTAAATCCTGTCTTTTCCATAGAAACGTGATTCGATTTGGAAGGAGAATTCATAGAACCCATAGTACTTCATAGCGACGAAATTTCTGTGTTAATTCCTCAATGTGAGGGTGCGAGGGTTGGAGTAAAGAACGAATAGTGCATCGTAGAAGAGATACACGTATACCAGAACTAAATCCTGTCGTTTCCATAGAAACGTGATTCGATTTAGAAGGAGAAGTCATAGAACCCATAGTATTTCATAGCGACGAAATTTCTGTGTTAATTCCTCAATGTGAGGGTGCGAGGGTTGGAGTAAATAACGAATAGTGCATCGTAGAGGAGATACACGTATACCAAAAGTAAATCCTGTCGTTTCTATAGAAACGTAATTCGATTTAGAAGGAGAAGTCATAGAACCCATAGTATTTCATAGCGACGAAATTTCTGTGTTAATTCCTCAATGTGAGGGTGCGAGGGTTGGAGTAAAGAACGAATAGTGCATCGTAGAGGAGATACACGTATACCAAAACTAAATCCTTTCGTTTCCATAGAAACGTGATTCGATTTAGGAGGAGAAGTCATAGAACCCATAGTATTTCATAGCGACGAAATTTCTGTGGTAATTCCTCAATGTGAGGGTGCGAGGGTTGGAGTAAAGAACGAATAGTGCATCGTAGAGGAGATACACGTATACCAAAACTAAATCCCGTCGTTTCCATAGAAACGTGATTCGATTTAGAAGGAGAAGTCATAGAACCCATAGTATTTCATAGCGACGCAATTTCTGTGTTAATTCCTCAATGTGAGGGTGCGAGGGTTGGAGTAAAGAACGAATAGTTCATCGTAGAGGAGATACACGTATACCAAAACTAAATCCTGTCGTTTCCATAGAAACGTGATTCGATTTAGAAGGAGAAGTCATAGAACCCATAGTATTTCATAGCGACGCAATTTCTGTGTTAATTCCTCAATGTGAGGGTGCGAGGGTTGGAGTAAAGAACGAATAGTGCATCGTAGAGGAGATACACGTATACCACAACTAAATCCTGTCGTTTCCATAGAAACGTGATTCGATTTAGAAGGAGAAGTCATAGCACCCATAGTATTTCATAGCGACGCAATTTCTGTGTTAATTCCTCAATGTGAGGGTGCGAGGGTTGGAGTAAAGAACGAATAGTGCATCGTAGAGGAGATACACGTATACCAAAACTAAATCCTGTCGTTTCCATAGAAACGTATTTCGATTTAGAAGGAGAAGTCACAGAACCCATAGTATTTCATAGCGTCGCAATTTCTGTGTTAATTCCTCAATGTGAGGGTGCGAGGGTTGGAGTAAAGAACGAATAGTGCATCGTAGAGGAGATACACGTGTACCACAACTAAATCCTGTCGTTTCCATAGAAACGTGATTCGATTTAGAAGGAGAAGTCATAGAACCCATAGTATTTCATAGCGACGCAATTTCTGTGTTAATTCCTCAATGTGAGGGTGCGAGGGTTGGAGTAAAGAACGAATAGTGCATCGTAGAGGAGATACACGTATACCAAAACTAAATCCTGTCGTTTCCATAGAAACGTGATTCGATTTACAAGGAGAAGTCATAGAACCCATAGTATTTCATAGCGACGCAATTTCTGTGTTAATTCCTCAATGTGAGGGTGCGAGGGTTGGAGTAAAGAACGAATAGTGCATCGTAGAGGAGATACACGTATACCACAACTAAATCCTGTCGTTTCCATAGAAACGTGATTCGATTTAGAAGGAGAAGTCACAGAACCCATAGTATTTCATAGCGACGCAATTTCTGTGTTAATTCCTCAATGTGAGGGTGCGAGGGTTGGAGTAAAGAACGAATAGTGCATCGTAGAGGAGATACACGTATACCAAAACTAAATCCTGTCGTTTCCATAGAAACGTGATTCGATTTAGAAGGAGAAGTCATAGGACCCATAGTATTTCATAGCGACGCAATTTCTGTGTTAATTCCTCAATGTGAGGGTGCGAGGGTTGGAGTAAAGAACGAATAGTGCATCGTAGAGGAGATACACGTATACCAAAACTAAATCCTGTCGTTTCCATAGAAACGTGATTCGATTTACAAGGAGAAGTCATAGAACCCATAGTATTTCATAGCGACGAAATTTTTGTGTTAATTCCTCAATGTGAGGGTGCGAGGGTTGGAGTAAAGAACGAATAGTGCATCGTAGAGGAGATACACGTATACCACAACTAAATCCTGTCGTTTCCATAGAAACGTGATTCGATTTAGAAGGAGAAGTCATAGAACCCATAGTATTTCATAGCGACGCAATTTCTGTGTTAATTTCTCAATGTGAGGGTGCAAGGGTTGGAGTAAAGAACGAATAGTGCATCGTAGAAGAGATACACGTATACCAAAACTAAATCCTGTCGTTTCCATAGAAACGTGATTCGATTTAGAAGGAGAAGTCATAGAACCCATAGAATTTCATAGCGACGCAATTTCTGTGTTAATTCCTCAATGTGAGGGTGCGAGGGTTGGAGTAAAGAACGAATAGTGCATCGTAGAGGAGATACACGTATACCACAACTAAATCCTGTCGTTTCCATAGAAACGTGATTCGATTTAGAAGGAGAAGTCATAGAACCCATAGTATTTCATAGCGACGCAATTTCTGTGTTAATTCCTCAATGTGAGGGTGCGAGGGTTGGAGTAAAGAACGAATAGTGGATCGTAGAGGAGATACACGTATACCACAACTAAATCCTGTCGTTTCCATAGAAACGTGATTCGATTTAGAAGGAGAAGTCATAGAACACATAGTATTTCATAGCGACGCAATTTCTGTGTTAATTCCTCAATGTGAGGGTGCGAGGGTTGGAGTAAAGAACGAATAGTGCATCGTAGAGGACATACACGTATACCACAACTAAATCCTGTCGTTTCCATAGAAACGTGATTCGATTTAGAAGGAGAAGTCATAGAACCCATAGTATTTCATAGCGACGCAATTTCTGTGTTAATTCCTCAATGTGAGGGTGCGAGGGTTGGAGTAAAGAACGAATAGTGCATCGTAGAGGAGATACACGTATACCAAAACTAAATCCTTTCGTTTCCATAGAAACGTGATTAGATTTAGAAGGAGAAGTCATAGAACCCATAGTATTTCATAACGACGCAATTTCTGTGTTAATTCCTCAATGTGAGGGTGCGAGGGTTGGAGTAAAGAACGAATAGTGCATCGTAGAGGAGATACACGTATACCACAACTAAATCCTGTCGTTTCCATAGAAACGTGATTCGATTTAGAAGGAGAAGTCATAGAACCCATAGTATTTCATAGCGACGCAATTTCTGTGTTAATTCCTCAATGTGAGGGTGCGAGGGTTGGAGTAAAGAACGAATAGTGCATCATAGAGGAGATACACGTATACCAAAACTAAATCCTGTCGTTTCCATAGAAACGTGATTCGATTTACAAGGAGAAGTCATAGAACCCATAGTATTTCATAGCGACGCAATTTCTGTGTTAATTCCTCAATGTGAGGGTGCGAGGGTTGGAGTAAAGAACGAATAGTGCATCGTAGAGGAGATACACGTATACCACAACTAAATCCTGTCGTTTCCATAGAAACGTGATTCGATTTAGAAGGAGAAGTCATAGAACCCATAGTATTTCATAGCGACGCAATTTCTGTGTTAATTCCTCAATGTGAGGGTGCGAGGGTTGGAGTAAAGAACGAATAGTGCATCGTAGAGGAGATACACGTATACCACAACTAAATCCTGTCGTTTCCATAGAAACGTGATTCGATTTAGAAGGAGAAGTCATAGAACCCATAGTATTTCATAGCGACGCAATTTCTGTGTTAATTCCTCAATGTGAGGGTGCGAGGGTTGGAGTAAAGAACGAATAGTGCATCGTAGAGGAGATACACGTATACCAAAACTAAATCCTGTCGTTTCCATAGAAACGTGATTCGATTTACAAGGAGAAGTCATTGAACCCATAGTATTTCATAGCGACGCAATTTCTGTGTTAATTCCTCAATGTGAGGGTGCGAGGGTTGGAGTAAAGAACGAATAGTGCATCGTAGAGGAGATGCACGTATACCACAACTAAATCCTGTCGTTTCCATAGAAACGTGATTCGATTTAGAAGGAGAAGTCATAGAACCCATAGTATTTCATAGCGACGCAATTTCTGTGTTAATTTCTCAATGTGAGGGTGCAAGGGTTGGAGTAAAGAACGAATAGTGCATCGTAGGGGAGATACACGTATACCAAAACTAAATCCTGTCGTTTCCATAGAAACGTGATTCGATTTAGGAGGAGAAGTCGTAGAACCCATAGTATTTCATAGTGACGCAATTTCTGTGTTAATTCCTCAATGTGAGGGTGCGAGGGTTGGAGTAAAGAACGAATAGTGCATCGTAGAGGAGATACACGTATACCACAACTAAATCCTGTCGTTTCCATAGAAACGTGATTCGATTTAGAAGGAGAAGTCATAGAACCCATAGTATTTCATAGCGACGCAATTTCTGTGTTAATTCCTCAATGTGAGGGTGCGAGGGTTGGAGTAAAGAACGAATAGTGCATCGTAGAGGATATACACGTATACCACAACTAAATCCTGTCGTTTCCATAGAAACGTGATTCGATTTAGAAGGAGAAGTCATAGAACCCATAGTATTTCATACCGACGCAATTTCTGTGTTAATTCCTCAATGTGAGGGTGCGAGGGTTGGAGTAAAGAACGAATAGTGCATCGTAGAGGAGATACACGTATACCAAAACTAAATCCTGTCGTTTCCATAGAAACGTGATTCGATTTAGAAGGAGAAGTCATAGAACCCATAGTATTTCATAACGACGCAATTTCTGTGTTAATTCCTCAATGTGAGGGTGCGAGGGTTGGAGTAAAGAACGAATAGTGCATCGTAGAGGAGATACACGTATACCACAACTAAATCCTGTCGTTTCCATAGAAACGTGATTCGATTTAGAAGGAGAAGTCATAGAACCCATAGTATTTCATAGCGACGCAATTTCTGTGTTAATTCCTCAATGTGAGGGTGCGAGGGTTGGAGTATAGAACGAATAGTGCATCGTAGAGGAGATACACGTATACCAAAATTAAAACCTGTCGTTTCCATAGAAACGTGATTCGATTTAGGAGGAGAAGTCATAAAACCCATAGTTTTTCATAGCGAAGCAATTTCTGTGTTAATTCCTCAATGTGAGGGTGCGAGGGTTGGAGTAAAGAACGAATAGTGCATCGTAGAGGAGATACACGTATACCACATCTAAATCCTGTCGTTTCCATAGAAACGTGATTCGATTTAGAAGGAGAAGTCATAGAAACCATTGTATCTCATAGCGACGCAATTTCTGTGTTAATTCCTCAATGTGAGGGTGCGAGGGTTGGAGTAAAGAACGAATAGTGCATCGTAGAGGAGATACACGTATACCAAAACTAAATCCTGTCGTTTCCATAGAAACGTGATTCGATTTAGAAGGAGAAGTCATAGAACCCATAGTATTTCATAGCGACGCAATTTCTGTGTTAATTCCTCAATGTGAGGGTGCGAGGGTTGGAGCAAAGAACGAATAGTGCATCGTAGAGGAGATACACGTATACCACAACTAAATCCTGTCGTTTCCATAGAAACGTGATTCGATTTAGAAGGAGAAGTCATAGAACCCATAGTATTTCATTGCGACGCAATTTCTGTGTTAATTCCTCAATGTGAGGGTGCGAGGGTTGGAGTAAAGAACGAATAGTGCATCGGAAAGGAGATAATCGTATGCCAAAAGAGAATCTTGTCGTTTCCATAGAAACGTGATTCGGTTTAGAAGGAGAAGTCATAGAACCCATAGCTTTTCATAGCGACGCAATTTCTGATTTAATACGTCGATGTGAGGCAGCGAGGGACGCAGTAAAAAAATAATTGTGAATCGGAAAGGAGATTCACGTATCCCAAAAGAAAATTTTGTCGCTTCCTTAGAAACATGATTCGGTTTAGCAGGAGAAGTCATCGAACCCATAGTATTTCATAGCGACGCAATTTCTGTGTTAATTCCTCAATGTGAGGGTGCGAGGGTTGGAGTAAAGAACGAATAGTGCATCGTAGAGGAGATACACGTATACCACAACTAAATCCTGTCGTTTCCATAGAAACGTGATTCGATTTAGAAGGAGAAGTCATAGAACCCATAGTATTTCATAGCGACGCAATTTCTGTGTTAATTTCTCAATGTGAGGGTGCAAGGGTTGGAGTAAAGAACGAATAGTGCATCGTAGGGGAGATACACGTATACCAAAACTAAATCCTGTTGTTTCCATAGAAACGTGATTCGATTTAGGAGGAGAAGTCGTAGAACCCATAGTATTTCATAGTGACGCAATTTCTGTGTTAATTCCTCAACGTGAGGGTGCGAGGGTTGGAGTAAAGAACGAATAGTGCATCGTAGAGGAGATACACGTATACCACAACTAAATCCTGTCGTTTCCATAGAAACGTGATTCGATTTAAAAGGAGAAGTCATAGAACCCATAGTATTTCATAGCGACGCAATTTCTGTGTTAATTCCTCAATGTGAGGGTGCGAGGGTTGGAGTAAAGAACGAATAGTGCATCGTAGAGGATATACACGTATACCACAACTAAATCCTGTCGTTTCCATAGAAACGTGATTCGATTTAGAAGGAGAAGTCATAGAACCCATAGTATTTCATACCGACGCAATTTCTGTGTTAATTCCTCAATGTGAGGGTGCGAGGGTTGGAGTAAAGAACGAATAGTGCATCGTAGAGGAGATACACGTATACCAAAACTAAATCCTGTCGTTTCCATAGAAACGTGATTCGATTTAGAAGGAGAAGTCATAGAACCCATAGTATTTCATAACGACGCAATTTCTGTGTTAATTCCTCAATGTGAGGGTGCGAGGGTTGGAGTAAAGAACGTATAGTGCATTGTAGAGGAGATACACGTATACCACAACTAAATCCTGTCGTTTCCATAGAAACGTGATTCGATTTAGAAGGAGAAGTCATAGAACCCATAGTATTTCATAGCGACGCAATTTCTGTGTTAATTTCTCAATGTGAGGGTGCAAGGGTTGGAGTAAAGAACGAATAGTGCATCGTAGGGGAGATACACGTATACCAAAACTAAATCCTGTCGTTTCCATAGAAACGTGATTCGATTTAGGAGGAGAAGTCGTAGAACCCATAGTATTTCATAGTGACGCAATTTCTGTGTTAATTCCTCAATGTGAGGGTGCGAGGGTTGGAGTAAAGAACGAATAGTGCATCGTAGAGGAGATACACGTATACCACAACTAAATCCTGTCGTTTCCATAGAAACGTGATTCGATTTAGAAGGAGAAGTCATAGAAACCATAGTATTTCATAGCGACGCAATTTCTGTGTTAATTCCTCAATGTGAGGGTGCGAGGGTTGGAGTAAAGAACGAATAGTGCATCGTAGAGGATATACACGTATACCACAACTAAATCCTGTCGTTTCCATAGAAACGTGATTCGATTTAGAAGGAGAAGTCATAGAACCCATAGTATTTCATACCGACGCAATTTCTGTGTTAATTCCTCAATGTGAGGGTGCGAGGGTTGGAGTAAAGAACGAATAGTGCATCGTAGAGGAGATACACGTATACCAAAACTAAATCCTGTCGTTTCCATAGAAACGTGATTCGATTTAGAAGGAGAAGTCATAGAACCCATAGTATTTCATAACGACGCAATTTCTGTGTTAATTCCTCCATGTGAGGGTGCGAGGGTTGGAGTAAAGAACGAATAGTGCATCGTAGAGGAGATACACGTATACCACAACTAAATCCTGTCGTTTCCATAGAAACGTGATTCGATTTAGAAGGAGAAGTCATAGAACCCATAGTATTTCATAGCGACGCAATTTCTGTGTTAATTCCTCAATGTGAGGGTGCGAGGGTTGGAGTATAGAACGAATAGTGCATCGTAGAGGAGATACACGTATACCAAAATTAAAACCTGTCGTTTCCATAGAAACGTGATTCGATTTAGAAGGAGAAGTCATAAAACCCATAGTTTTTCATAGCGAAGCAATTTCTGTGTTAATTCCTCAATGTGAGGGTGCGAGGGTTGGAGTAAAGAACGAATAGTGCATCGTAGAGGAGATACACGTATACCACATCTAAATCCTGTCGTTTCCATAGAAACGTGATTCGATTTAGAAGGAGAAGTCATAGAAACCATTGTATTTCATAGCGACGCAATTTCTGTGTTAATTCCTCAATGTGAGGGTGCGAGGGTTGGAGTAAAGAACGAATAGTGCATCGTAGAGGAGATACACGTATACCAAAACTAAATCCTGTCGTTTCCATAGAAACGTGATTCGATTTAGAAGGAGAAGTCATAGAACCCATAGTATTTCATAGCGACGCAATTTCTGTGTTAATTCCTCAATGTGAGGGTGCGAGGGTTGGAGCAAAGAACGAATAGTGCATCGTAGAGGAGATACACGTATACCACAACTAAATCCTGTCGTTTCCATAGAAACGTGATTCGATTTAGAAGGAGAAGTCATAGAACCCATAGTATTTCATAGCGACGCAATTTCTGTGTTAATTCCTCAATGTGAGGGTGCGAGGGTTGGAGTAAAGAACGAATAGTGCATCGTAGAGGAGATACACGTATACCAAAACTAAATCCTGTCGTTTCTATAGAAACGTGATTCGATTTAGAAGGAGAAGTCATAGAACCCATAGTATTTCATTGCGACGCAATTTCTGTGTTAATTCCTCAATGTGAGGGTGCGAGGGTTGGAGTAAAGAACGAATAGTGCATCGGAAAGGAGATAATCGTATGCCAAAAGAGAATCTTTTCGTTTCCATAGAAACGTGATTCGATTTAGAAGGAGAAGTCATAGAACCCATAGCTTTTCATAGCGACGCAATTTCTGTGTTAATACGTCAATGTGAGGCAGCGAGGGACGCAGTAAAAAAATAATTGTGAATCGGAAAGGAGATTCACGTATCCCAAAAGAAAATTTTGTCGCTTCCTTAGAAACATGATTCGGTTTAGCAGGAGAAGTCATCGAACCCATAGTATTTCATAGCGACGCAATTTCTGTGTTAATTCGTCAATGTGAGGGAGCGAGGGACGCAGTAAAGAAGGAATAGTGCATCGGAAAGTAGATACTCGTATCCAAAATAAAATCCTGTTGTTTCCAAAGAGGCGTTACTCGATTTAGTTTGTGAAGTCATAGAACCCATAGTATTTCATAGCTTCGCAATTTCTGTGTTAATTCGTCAATGTGAGGGATCGAGGGTTGCAGTAAAGAACGAATAGTGCATCGGAATGGAGATACTCGCATCCCACAAGAATATCCTATCGTTTCCATCGAAACGATTCTCGATTTAGCAGGAGAAGTCATAGATCCCATAGTATTTCATAGCGACGCAATTTCTGTGTTAATTCGTCAATGTGGGTAAGCGAGGGTTGCAGAAAAGAACGAATAGTGCATCGGAAAGGAGATACTCGTATCCCAAAAGAAAATTCTGTCGTATCCATAGAAACGATACTCGCTTTAGCAGCAGAAGTCATAGAACCCATAGTATTTCATAGCGACGCAATTTCTGTGTTAATTCGTCTATGTGAGGGAGCGAGGGACGCAGTAAAGAGCGAATGGTGAATCGGAAAGTAGATACTCGTAACCCAAAAGAAAGTCCTATCGTTTCGATAGAAACGACTTTCGATTTAGAAGGAGAAGTCATAGAACCCATAGTATTTCATAGCGACGCAGTGTCTGTGTTAATTCGTCAATGTGAGGGAGGGAGGGTTGCAGTAAAGAACGAATAGTGCATCGGAAAGGAGTTAATCGTATGCCAAAAGAGAATCTTGTCGTTTCCATAGAAACGAGACTCGATTTAGCAGGTGAAGTCATAGAACCCAGAGTATTTCATAGCGACGCAATTTCTGTGTTAATTCCTCAATGTGAGGGTGCGAGGGTTGGAGTAAAGAACGAATAGTGCATCGTAGAGGAGATACACGTATACCAAAACTAAATCCCGTCGTTTCCATAGAAACGTGATTCGATTTAGAAGGAGAAGTCATAGAACCCATAGTATTTCATAGCGACGCAATTTCTGAGTTAATTCGTCAATGAGAGGGAGCGAGGGATTCAGTAAAGTAGGAATAGCGCATCTAAAAGGAGATACTCATATCCCAAAAAAAATCCTGTCGTTTCCATTGCAACGAGACTCGATTTAGATGGAGAAGTCATAGAACCCATACTATTTCATAGCGACGCAATTTCTGTGTTAATTCTTCAAAGTGAGGGAGCCAGGGATGCAGTAACGGAGGAATTGTGCGTCGGAAAGGAGAAACTCGTATCCCAAAAGAAAATCCTGTCGTTTCCATAGAAACGAGACTCGATTTCGCAGGAGAAGTCATAGAACCTATAGTATTTCAGAGCGACACAAATTCTGTGTTAATTCGTCATTATGAGGGAGCGAGGGTTGCAGTAAAGACCGAATAGTGCATCGGAAAGGAGATACTCGTATCCCAAATGAAAATCCTATCGTTTCCACAGAAACGAGCCTCGATTTAGCAGGAGAAGTCATAGAACCCATAGTATGTCATATCGACGCAATTTCTGTGTTAATTCGACAATGTGAGGATGCGAGGGTTGCAGTAAAGAACGAATAGTGCATCGGAAAGGAGTCACTCGTGTCCCAAAAGAAAATCCTGTCGTTCCCATAGAAACGAGACTCGATTTAGCCGGTGAAGTCATAGAACTTATAGTAACTCATAGCGACCCTATTTCTGTGTTAATTCGTCAATGTGAGGGAGCAAGGGATTCAGTAAAGAAGGAATAGTGCATCGGTAAGGAGATACTCGCATCCCCATAGAAAACCCCGTTGTTTCCATAGAAACGTTATTCGATTTATAAGGAGAAGTCATTGAACACATAGTATTTTAGAACGACGCAACTTTTGTGTTAATTCGTCAATGTGAGGGTGCGAGGGTTGCAGTAAAGAACGAATAGTGTATCGCAATGGAGATACTCGTATCCCAAAAGGAAATACTGCGTTTCCATAGAAACAAGACTCGATTTATCAGGAGAAGTCATAGAACCCTTAGTATTTCATAGCGACGCAAAATCCTTGTTAATTCGTCAATGTGAGGGAGCGAGGTATGCAGTACAGAAAGAATAGCGCATCGGAAAGGAGATACTCGTATCCGAAAAGAAAATCCTGTCGTATCCATAGAAACAAGACTCGACTTAGAATGAGAAGTCTTACAACACATAGTATGTCATAGCGACGCAAATTCTGTGTTAATTCCTCAATATGAGGGTGCGAGGGTTGCAGTAAAGAACGGATAGTGCATTGTAGAGGAGATACTCGTATACCAAAACTAAATCCAGTTGTTTCCATAGAAAAGAGATTCGATTTTGAAGGAGAAATCATAGAACCCTTAGTATTTCATAGCGACGCAATATCCGTGTTAATTCGTCAATGTGAGGGTTCGAGGGTTGCAGTAAAGAACGAATAGTGCATCGGGAAGGAGATAGTCGTATCCCATAAGAAAATCCTGTTGGGTCCATAGAAATGAGACTCGATTAAGCAGGAGAAGTCACAGAAACCATAGTATTTCACTGCGACTCAATTTCTGTGTTAATTCGTCAATGTGAGGGAGCGAGGGATGCAGTAAAGAAGGAATAGTGCATCGGAAAGGAGATACTCGTATCCCAAAAGAAAATCCTGTCGTTTCAATAGAAACATTACTCGAATTAGAAGGAGATGTCATAGAACCCATAGCATTACATTGCGACTAAATTTCTGTGTTAATTCGTCAATGTCAGGATGCGAGGGATGCAGTAAAAAAGGAATAGTGCATCGGAAAGGCGATACTCGTAACTCAAAAGAAAATCCTGTCGGTTCCATAGAAGCGTTACTCGATTTAGAAGGAAATGTCATTGGACCCATAGTATTTTATGGCGACGCCTGCTCTGTTGTAATTCGTCAATGTGAGGGAGCAATTTATATAGTATAGAAGGATTAGTAAATCGGAAAGGAGATATTCGTATCCCAAAAGAAAATCCTTTCGTTTCCATTGAAACGAGACTCGATTTAGAGGGTGAAGTCATAGAACACATAGTATTTCATAGCGACGCAAATTCTGTGTTAATTCTTCAATGTGAGGGAGCGAGCGATGAAGTAAAGAAGGAATGGTGCATCGGAAAAGAGATACTCGTATCCCAAAAGATTATCCTGTCCTTTCCATTGAAACGAGACTCGATTTAGAAGGAGAAGTCATAGAACCCATACTATTTCATTGCGACGCAGTTTCTGTGTTAAATCGTCAATGTGAGGGAGCGTGGGTTGCAGTAAAGAACGAATAGAGCATCAGAAAGGAGATACTCGTATCCTGAAAGAAAATCCCTTCGTTGATATAGAAACGATACTCCATTTAGCTGGAGAAGTCATAGAACCCATAGTTTTTCGTAGCGACGCAATTTCTGAGTTAATTCGTCAATGTGAGGGAGCGAGGGTTGCAGTAAAGAAGGAATAGTGCATCGGAAAGGAGATACACGTATCCCAAAAGAAAATCCTGTCGTTTCCATAGAAACGAGACTCGATTCAGAAGGAGAAGTCATAGAACCCATAGTATTTCATAGCGACGTAATATCTGTGTTAATTCGTCAATGTGAGGGAGCGAGGGTTGCAGAAACAAACTAATAATGCATCGGAGAGGAGATACACGTATCCCAAAAGATAATCCTGTCGTATCCATAGAAACGATACTCGTTTTAGCAGCAGAAGTCATAGAAGCCATAGTATTTCATAGCGACGCAATTTCTGTGTTAATTAGTCTATGTGAGGGAGCGAGGGACGCAGTAAGAACGAATTGTGCATCGGAAAGGAGATACTCGTATCCCAAAAGTGATTCATGTCGTTTCCATAGAAACGAGGCTCGATTTAGCAGGAGAAGTCATAGAACCCAGAGTATATCACAGCGACGCAATTTCTGTGTTAATTCGTCAATGTGAGGGAGCGAGGGTTGCATTAAAGAAGGAATAGTGCATCGTCATGGAGATATTCGTAACCCAAAAGGAAGACCTGGCGGTTCCATCGAAACGAGACTCGATTTAGCCCATAGTATTTCATAACGATTCAATTTCTGTGTTAATTCGTCAATGTGAGGGAGCGAGGGATTCAGTAAAGTAGGAGTAGCCCATCGAAATGGAGATACTCATATCCCAAAAAAAAACCTGTCGTTTCCAAAGCAACGAGACTCGATTTAGTTGGAGAAGTCAAGGAATCCATACTGTTTCATAGCGACGCAATTTCTGTGTTAAATCGTCAATGTGAGGGAGCGAGGGTAGCAGGAATTGTGCGTCGGAAAGGAGAAACTCGTATCCCAAAAGAAAATCCTGTCGTTTCCATAGAAACGAGACTCGATTTCGCAGGAGAAGTCATAGAACCTATAGTATTTCAGAGCGACACAAATTCTGTGTTAATTCGTCAATATGAGGGAGCGAGGGTTGCAGTAAAGAACGAATAGTGCATCGGAAAGGAGATACTCGTATCCCAAATGAAAATCCTATCGTTTCCACAGAAACGAGCCTCGATTTAGCAGGAGAAGTCATAGAACCCATAGTATGTCATATCGACGCAATTTCTGTGTTAATTCGTCAATGAGAGGATGCGAGGGTTGCAGAAAAGAACGAATAGTGCATTGGAAAGGAGTCACTCGTGTCCCAAAAGAAAATCCTGTCGTTCCCATAGAAACGAGACTCGATTTAGCCGTTGAAGTCATACAACTTATAGTAACTCATAGCGACCCTATTTCTGTGTTAATTCATCAATGTGAGGGAGCAAGGGATTCAGTAAAGAAGGAATAGTGCATCGGTAAGGAGATACTCGCATCCCCATAGAAAACCCCGTTGTTTCCATAAAAACGTTATTCGATTTATAAGGAGAAGTCATTGAACACATAGTATTTCATAACGACGCAACTTTTGTGTTAATTCGTCAATGTGAGGGTGCGAGGGTTGCAGTAAAGAACGAATAGTGTATCGCACTCTAGATACTCGTATCCCAAAAGGAAATACTGCGTTTCCATAGAAACAAGACTCGATTTATCAGGAGAAGTCACAGAACCCTTAGTATTTCATAGCGACGCAATATCCGTGTTAATTCGTCAATGTGAGGGATCGAGGGATGCAGTACAGAAAGAATAGCGCATCGGAAAGGAGATACTCGTATCCGAAAAGAAAATCCTGTCGTATCCATAGAAACAAGACTCGACTTAGAAGGAGAAGTCTTACAACCCATAGTATGTCATAGCGACGCAAATTCTGTGTTAATTCCTCAATATGAGGGTGCGAGGGTTGCAGTAAAAAACGGATAGTGCATTGTAGAGGAGATACTCGTATACCAAAACTAAATCCAGTTGTTTCCATAGAAAAGAGATTCGATTTTGAAGGAGAAATCATAGAACCCTTAGTATTTCATAGCGACGCAATATCCGTGTTAATTCGTCAATGTGAGGGTTCGAGGGTTGCAGTAAAGAACGAATAGTGCATCGGGAAGGAGATAGTCGTATCCCATAAGAAAATCTTGTTGGGTCCATAGAAATGAGACTCGATTAAGCAGGAGAAGTCACAGAAACCATAGTATTTCACTGCGACTCAATTTCTGTGTTAATTCGTCAATGTGAGGGAGCGAGGGATGCAGTAAAGAAGGAATAGTGCATCGGAAAGGAGATACTCGTATCCCAAAAGAAAATCCTGTCGTTTCAATAGAAACATTACTCGAATTAGAAGGAGATGTCATAGAACCCATAGCATTACATTGCGACTAAATTTCTGTGTTAATTCGTCAATGTCAGGATGCGAGGGATGCAGTAAAAAAGGAATAGTGCATCGGAAAGGCGATACTCGTAACTCAAAAGAAAATCCTGTCGGTTCCATAGAAGCGTTACTCGATTTAGAAGGAAATGTCATTGGACCCATAGTATTTTATGGCGACGCCTGCTCTGTTGTAATTCGTCAATGTGAGGGAGCAATTTATATAGTATAGAAGGATTAGTAAATCGGAAAGGAGATATTCGTATCCCAAAAGAAAATCCTTTCGTTTCCATTGAAACGAGACTCGATTCAGAGGGTGAAGTCATAGAACACATAGTATTTCATAGCGACGCAAATTCTGTGTTAATTCTTCAATGAGAGGGAGCGAGCGATGAAGTAAAGAAGGAATGGTGCATCGGAAAAGAGATACTCGTATCCCAAAAGATTATCCTGTCCTTTCCATTGAAACGAGACTCGATTTAGAAGGAGAAGTCATAGAACCCATACTATTTCATTGCGACGCAGTTTCTGTGTTAAATCGTCAATGTGAGGGAGCGTGGGTTGCAGTAAAGAACGAATAGAGCATCAGAAAGGAGATACTCGTATCCTGAAAGAAAATCCTTTCGTTGATATAGAAACGATACTCCATTTAGCTGGAGAAGTCATAGAACCCATAGTTTTTCGTAGCGACGCAATTTCTGAGTTAATTCGTCAATGTGAGGGAGCGAGGGTTGCAGTAAAGAAGGAATAGTGCATCGGAAAGGAGATACACGTATCCCAAAAGAAAATCCTGTCGTTTCCATAGAAACGAGACTCGATTCAGAAGGAGAAGTCATAGAACCCATAGTATTTCATAGCGACGTAATATCTGTGTTAATTCGTCAATGTGAGGGAGCGAGGGTTGCAGAAACAAACTAATAATGCATCGGAGAGGAAATACACGTATCCCAAAAGATAATCCTGTCGTATCCATAGAAACGATACTCGTTTTAGCAGCAGAAGTCATAGAAGCCATAGTATTTCATAGCGACGCAATTTCTGTGTTAATTAGTCTATGTGAGGGAGCGAGGGACGCAGTAAGAACGAATTGTGCATCGGAAAGGAGATACTCGTATCCCAAAAGTGATTCATGTCGTTTCCATAGAAACGAGGCTCGATTTAGCAGGAGAAGTCATAGAACCCAAAGTATATCACAGCGACGCAATTTCTGTGTTAATTCGTCAATGTGAGGGAGCGAGGGTTGCATTAAAGAAGGAATAGTGCATCGTCAAGGAGATATTCGTATCCCAAAAGGAAGACCTGGCGGTTCCATCGAAACGAGACTCGATTTAGCCCATAGTATTTCATAGCGATTCAATTTCTGTGTTAATTCGTCAATGTGAGGGAGCGAGGGATTCAGTAAAGTAGGAGTAGCCCATCGAAATGGAGATACTCATATCCCAAAAAAAAACCTGTCGTTTCCAAAGCAACGAGACTCGATTTAGTTGGAGACGTCAAGGAATCCATACTATTTCATAGCGACGCAATTTCTGTGTTAAATCGTCAATGTGAGGGAGCGAAGGACGCAGTAAAGAAGGAATTGTGCATTGGAAAGGAGATACTCGTATCGCAAAAGAAAATGCTGTCGTTTCCATAGAAACGTTGCTCGATTTAGATGGAGAAGTAATAAAACCCATAGTATTTCATAGCGGCGCAATTTCTGTGTTAAATCGTCAATGTGAGGGAGCGAGGGTAGCAGGAAAGAACGAATAGTCCACCGGAAAGGAGACATTCGTATCCCAAAAAAAAACCCAGTCGTTTCCATAGAAACGAGACTCGATTTAGCAGCTGAAGTCATAGAACCCATAGTATTTCATAGCGACGCAAATACTGTGTTAATTCGTCAATGTGAGGGAGCTAGGGTTGCAGTAAAGAACGATTAGTGCAACGGAAAGGAGATACTCGTATCCAAAAATAAAATCCTGTCGTTTCCATAGAAGCGGTACTTGATTTAGCAGGAGTAGTATTAGAACCCATAGTAATTCATAGCGACGCAAATTCTGTGTTAATCCGTCAATGTGAGGGAGCGAGGGATTCAGTAAAGACGGAATAGTGCATCGGAAAGGAGAAACTCGTATCCCAAAAGAAAATCCTGTCGTTTCCGTAGAAACGAGACTAGATTAAGAAGGAGAAATCAGAGAACCCATAGTTTTTCATAGCGACGCTATTTTTGTGTTAATTCGTCAGTGTGAGGGAGCGAGGCTTGCGTAAAAGAACGAATAGTGCATCAGAAAGGACATACTCGTATCCAAAAATAAAATCCTGTCGTTTCCATAGAGGCAGTACTTGATTTAGCAGGAGTAGTATTAGAACCCATAGTAATTCATAGCGACGCAAATTCTGTGTTAATCCGTCAATGTGAGGGAGCGAGGGTTGCTGTAAAGAACGAATAGTGCATCGGAAAGGAATAGTCGTATCCCAAAAGAAAATCCTGTCGTTTCGATAGAAACGAGACTCGATTTAGCAGGAGAGATCATAGAACACATAGCATTTCATAGCGACGCAATTTCTTTGTTAATTCGTCAATGTGAGAGAGCGAGGGATGCAGCAAAGAAGGAATTGCGCATAGGATAGGAGATCACGCATCCCAAAAGAAAATCCTGTCGTTTCCATAGAATCGAGACTCGATTAAGCAGGAGAAGTCATAGAACCCATAGCATTTCATAGCTACGCAATTTCTTTGTTAATTCGTCAATGAGGGTGAGCGGGACTTGCAGTAAAGAACGAATAGTGCATCGGAAAGGAGATACTCGTATCCCAAAAGAAAAACCTTTCGTTTCCATAGAAATGACGCTCGATTTAGCAGGAGAAGTCATAAAACCCATAGTCTATCAGAGCGACGCAATTTCTGTGTCAATTCGTCAATGTTTTGGGGCGAGGGATGCAATAAAGAACGAATAGTGCATCGGAAATGAGTCACTTGTATCACAAAAGAAAATCCTGTCGTTTCCATAGAAACGTTATTCGATTTGCAAGGAGAAGTCATAGAACACATAGTATTTCATAGCGACGCAATTTCTGTGTTAATTCGTCAAAGTGAGGGAGCGAGGGTTGCAGCAAAGAACGAATAGTGCATCGGAAAGGAGATACTCGTATCCCAAAAGAAAATCCTGTCGTTTCCATAGAAACGAGTTATAAAGGCACATTTGCATGCCGAGCGTGAGTTTCCGCGAAAACGCGAAATACTAATTAAATAAATAATCAGTGACAAATAAATAAAGCCTATGGCACACAACTGCAGCGCTGTGTCGCTGATAAAACAAAAGCACAATTACGTTACTCTTGTGTTTGATTAAGAAAGGGAGAGCTCTGGTTGTAGTGGTGCGAGAAGCACGTATTTTATTTTATTGTCTGGCACACCGCCATATTTCATGTTATAGAAGAATGCTGCGAGTTGCAACCACACTAGGCACTCGATTCTGTAAAGAATTTATATTTATAAAAGTAAGTAAGATTATGAACTGTAGGCTTATTCATTGAATATATCTGATTTAACTAACTGTGTAACTTTTTTATGTTTAGTAGACAATCACCTCTGTGCGACGTATTGGCATGGCTGGCAAATTATTGTAATATTGAGATTTAGATTATGAGTCCGCACCTACCGCAGCAGTCTTTGGAAACGATTTAATTACGAAGTCCGATTATTCAGTTTTGTTTCACGGTCAACTACGAGTAACATTGCCTTTACGAAAAAGCCATTGTCAAGCGTCTGATACCGAATAATTAATCGTCCACGTTCCAGATAAGCAAATATCAATTACGATTACAATCACCATCATAAAGATAGAATAATTAATATTTAAATAACAATATATATTTTTTTATTTATTTTTTTTATTTTATATTGGCGACTGCGTGTCGGACTTGTTATTTTGTCATTTGTTACATTGTTCTCTTTGTTTCATGTAAAAAATCAACTTTCTGGACCTGGACGTCAATGTATGAGAGATAACAAAATCTGATGATATTTTCCAATTCTGAAATTTTGCCGGATGACGCAAAGAAGCTTCCAGCAAAATAAGGTAAGACGCAGCATCTTTGCATTAGCAGGTTTGACCAGACGTATAATTCAGTGTATTAGCTTTTCAGTAAATTCTGTAGTGTTTCTTTTCCGCATAACAGTTTCAGTGATAAATTTCATTCTCAGTACTTTTCCCTAAACAATAACGTATGCAACAATACCAAAACACGAGTGTACAATATGGCCGACTTCTGTACGATATCATGTAACATGGCCAGCAGCCATTACCAATAATCTCAAATTCAGTTTATATTTTTAAATTAACAGACAGCCATTGTTGCTACGAGCGATTCATGCTCAACTACATTTTATTTTAAAATCAGTGTCAAAAATTTTCTTGAAACATATATCACGTGTGGCATGGTAATAACTAGAAAACAATACGCAAAAATGGAACAGCAAGGACGTACTATTCAGACGCAATCCGACTCGGACGTGAGACAAGTGTTAGAAAATGACTTTACGACAGCAACCGGTAGTGACGATTCATCAAACATTGACGCAAGTGTTGACGAAAATTTTGACAATAGGCCGTCCACTACAAAAATTTCAAAATCTCAATCAGAGCCCATGTTAATGCATGACGTCACGTCTAATGACGCGGCGGGGGCAGAGACCTTGCAAACGGTAAACATTGCCGACATGTGGCAAATGCTAATGAAACAAAACGCAGAAAATATGGCAATCATAAGGAAACAGAACGCCGAAAACATGGCAACCTTAAAGGCACAATTAGAGACACAAAATGAACAGTTAAAAACACAAAATGACGAAATCAAATCTGATCTCATAGCAATCAAGATAGGTAATGACACTTTGTGTAAACGTGTGGAACTTATAGACGCCACACTGACCAAACAGATGACCGAACTCAGTACTAAATTTTCCCAGCTTAATACGAGACAAGAAAAGACTACAACTGACGTAGCACTTTTACAGACACAAGTAAAAAACCTTAATGTCACGTGTGAAGTTCTTACTGAACAAATTCAAACATATCCTTCAGTACATGACAACCTTGAAAAACGAATTACTGACGTACAGAATAAATTTGACAATGTTGAACAACACCTGACTGACATCTTACAATCAGATGCAACAGCTCATTTTCAAAATATTAATAAAGAATTTCATGATTGGGTAGTGAACAAAGACAAACATTTTGATAGATGCTTACGTGAAAATTTACCAACAATTGTGCACGACTCCGTAGCGCAATACATTACTAATAACAAACAGCTGATCAGTGACGCAGTACAATCCGTCACTGCACCCATGAGACAATTCACCGATCAACTACAGTCTGAATGTAACGAAAATATCAGTCAAAATGTACAGTTCAGAAACCAATATACATTCGAGTATGATACACACATTCCGCACACGACAAATACACAAGAACAAAACACACCACGACTACAACACATACCACGATGTGGAAACACAAACACAAGCTATTATCATGGTAAACCACAGCAACATTATTGTAATTACTCGCCAGCTGGACATAGCAGTAATTACAGTGGGACAAATCCATATCATAATGCAAGGGAAGACGAAAGCTTAATGAAACACAGGCAATTTCAGATTTTTATCCCAGAAAAACGAACCATTCATCCGGTGATTTTTCTTTAATCTTTTAGTAACGCATTTCCACGCACTTGGAGTGACCGGAAAAAGATTTCATATATTGTCGGTTACATCCAAGGCGATGCAGCTGTCTGGGCATACAATCAAGCTGACGTATGTACCACGTACAGTGAGTTTGAGCGTGCTTTCCTGAACAAATTCTGGTCGCAATCCGTCCAGGAGCGACTCAGAAGACAAATTTTAGAACCTGAAACTTTTAACAGTAAAAATGGTAACTTACGCAGATATTTTGAAAAATACTTGAACATGGGACACTTTTTAGACGAACCAGTCGCAACGCGTGATATACTCCGAGCGTTGAAGGCCAAATTGCCTTTCAACATTAAGGAAAAACTTCTACATATCCCGGATGACGATTCAGATTATTTTTTAACAGCTTTAGATTCGGTTGACATGTTACTCGAAGATCAGCGCTTCGCGCGGCAAAACAGCAGCCACAATGTTTACACTAGTGGTATGCAAAACATGCAGGCTTGCCAACACAATTCTGGCGCGCCCACAGTTGGATACGCGGTACAACAAAAACAGCAAACTCACATGCCGTCTCAGTACGGAAATCAAAATCAACACGCGTATTCCAATACAAACAATAGTTACAATAGTAATAACATTTCATGCGGCAATCCATACAAAAGGCACCGCGGTAATAACTACAACGGTAACAACGGATACAAAGGTAATAACAAAAACACAAACAGAAATAGAAATAATAGTAACCACGAGCCAAGACAGCATCAAGGTTGGACTCGTAACGATCAGTACTTTCATTCAAACTCTGCTTTACCACAGCAGCCACCAGGACAAAATTGGAGCATACCTTACGACCGACAGGTAAGTTATAATGTGCAACAGCAACAACAACCGCAAAAGTTTGGAGATCATAATAGGCAATATCCGAATGTGAATATAATAGAAATGACACCTGATGCACAACCTCAATCTGTGTCAGTACCTAGTACAAATGATAATCCAACAAACTAGAAACTTTTGCCCCAGGTCGTGGCTGAAGAATTCTTGGGGGGCGACTTCAATGTTAATCAGTTATTTGACACCACACTTGAACAACAGAATAATGATATGCCGAGTAATTCTAAACAAAAACTACCTGTTTTATTTATAAGATACAACCACAATAACAATATATCAGATGAACTTTTACAAGACAGTACACAATGTCGTTTAAACACAAATGAAATTGTTTTAGCATCTACTACTGGTGTAGTAGGTGGGATTCCAACTACTATTATCCTAGATACAGGTGCAGCTGTGAGCGTTTTGTCTTTTAATTTTTATAAAAAGATGTGTGAATTGGAACCTGTGCCTGAGTTTCCTGCCCAAAACTGTAAAATAACTACTGCACTAGGTAATAAGTCATGTAGGGTTACGAAGCAAGTTTTTGTAAACGTTAAAATAGGTAATGGAACCGTACAATGGCCATTCCTGGTTGTACAGAACCTTGTGCCAAATTGCATATTAGGAATAGATATTATGAGCGAGAAGGACTGCATTATAGACTTCTCCAAAGGTAAATGTATTTTAAATGATAAAGGCAGTGTAATTATTATTGATTTGGACAGGAGAACTCTAAAGCATGACAAACACTGTACAGGGTACAAGGTTCAGTTAGTACTTGACAATGACATTCAAGACATGCAAACACACTCATCTGACACAGAGATAATGGACTTGAAAACATTGCTTGATCATAAGATAAGTGAAGCTACAGCTCTCAGTGTACATGAACATATAAAACTACAGGAAGTGTTATCCAAATATTTACAAGTTTTTACCAAACGATTAGGTGTTATCAACACGTATGTGTACAAGATTGAAGTTAAGCCTCACAAGATCTTCTACCATAAGACATATAATGTACCGTTATCTCAACGACCTGCTGTGTGGCAAGAATTAAAACAAATGTTAGACTGGAAGGTCATTGAACCATCCACCTCACCTTATTGTAGTCCTCTACTTGTTGTGAAAAAATCAAATGGAAGCATTAGGTTAGTGTTAGACGCACAAGCAATTAATGAAATAATTTTACCGGTTCACACCAAACCTGAAAATTTAGAAGATCAATTACAGAAATTTCTAGATGCAAAATATTTTTCCACAATAGATCTCGCTAATTCGTTTTGGCAGGTGGGTATCACTCCTGATTCACGGAAATATACTGCATTTATGTTCGGGGGGCGAACCTATCAGTTTTGTGTTCTACCCTTCGGACTGAATGTCAGTTCTGGGGTATTCATTACAGCCCTGGATACCGTGCTTGGCGACGATTTAGTTGAGACAGTCACACACTATGTAGATGATATACTGATAGCTACACAATCTTGGAATGAACACGTTGACACACTTCAAAGAATTTTAGAAAAATTTGCACAAGCTGGAGTCACAGCCAATCTTAGAAAATCAAAATTTGGTTGCAGTGAGGTAAAGTATTTAGGACATATCATTAATTCACAGGGCATACGTCCGGATCCCAGTAAATTAGATGCTATCAGAAACTTTCCTAGCCCTCGAACTAAAAAGCAGTTAAAATCATTCCTTGGGCTATGTTCATTTTTCAGACTTTTTTGCCACAACCACTTTTGAACAGTAAACATCTGCTAAATCTACTCAGAAAGAATCAAGTTTGGATCTGGTCGGAACAGTGCCAGAATGACTTTAATACAATTAAACATGCTTTAGTGAATGCTAACATATTGAGCCATCCAGATTTCAATTTAGATTTTTGTATGACTTGTGACGCTTCACGTACTGGCTTGGGCTGTTGCTTATTTCAAGTTGTAAAGAATAAAGAGGAGGAACAGATAAGAATTATTGGGTTTGCGAGTCGCACTCTAACTGAATGTGAGCGTACATACTCCACTACTGAGTTAGAAACACTTTCCATAGTATGGGCATTCAAGAAATTCAATTATTATTTATTTGGAAAACATACAGTAATTTACACCGATCACCAGGCCCTGACATTTTTGTTAACTTGTAAACTTGTACATCCTAGACTATCACGAAGGGCAGTCACACTTCAGACCTACTCTTTTGAAATTAAGTACATAAGAGGTAAGGACAACACCATTACAGATACTTTGTCTAGACTTCCACAAGGTATGAATGATACCAACAGTGACTTAGAAAATATAAATGACTACAGGATTCTCTTAATGCAAGACAAGCAGTATCACCAATATTATATTGATATGTGCAGAAACATGGCTGAATTACAAAAATCTGATCCTCACTGGTATAAGATAATAACATTACTGGTAGAAAAACACAATCATCCTTTGACTAAGTATTACAAGTTACACAATGATGGGCTATTTTACCGCCGACATCCAAATGCTACTAACTGGTGTGTATGCATTCCCAAAGAGTCTGAACGTAATTTAATTTGGCACACACACTTAGTTTGGGGTCATTATGGGACAAAAAAGTGTTTAGCGAAGCTCAGTACATACTGTTATTTTAGCAATATGAGAAGAAAAATTTACAGGGAACTGAAAACATGTGTCATATGTCAAAAATCAAAACCTCAGAATTTATCCACAAAAACAGATTTACATTCTATTTTACCCAGTAAACCCCTGGAAATTCTGTATACTGACATCAGTGGACCGCATCCAGCAAGCTCTGGAGGCGTCAAATATATCTTAGCTTTTTACGATATATTTTCTAAACATGTCAAACTTTATGCTTTAAAATCCGCCACTGCAAGTGCTATAATACGAAGATTCTCAAGTGATTACCTGACGCACGTGGGAAAACCTAAAGCAATTATATCAGATAATGCAGCATACTACTCTGGGTACAAATGGAGAAATTTCTTGAAGGACAATAACATTAAAAGTATATTTATTTCGAGGTTTAGTCCACAATGTAACGCGACTGAGAGACTTTTCCGAGAATTAAACCGTTTCATGAGGACCTATATTTCATCAAAACATACTAATTGGGTGTCCTACCTAAGTCTTCTCGAAGACGTACACAATAACTTAAATATTTACGATACAAATTACACACCTAACAAGATCATGTTCAATTGCAAACAGAACGATCAGTGGATAGAACCATTACCTAAGTTGTCAGACAAGGAAATCAGACCTGAACAGAAAATAAAAGAAGTATTGACTACATTGACACATCACGCACAAGTACGAAACAAACATCACAGAAACATAATAAAAAGAAAACAATAATTCGAGGTAGGAATGGTTGTACTACTTCGTACTCATCATAAATCTGTAGCACTCAAACGACGCAACGCTAAGTGGCGTCTGCTATATGAAGGACCTTATATAATTGTTAACATACCGCATCCTGGTGCGTATCTGTTACAACAACCTAGAACTAACAAAATTATTGGGCTATACGCACACCGAGATCTTAGAGCATTTCATGCTGAATAATGTCAAAGTCATACCCATCAAAATATTGCTAAGCAACTCGAAAAACTCTGTTGTTACAACACAGATAATAAGTAGTATAGAAATTTTCATTTCAGCGGTTCCAGTGACGCAGTTGAAGACAGAAGAACTCTTCTTTCAGCGCGCGCCTCCACCTGAAAGACAGAATATTAAAATAAAATTTATGATTACGTAGCAGTGGATGACATATTAATTTTTCACGGAACATTTGTTACTGAAGGTACCACTGACTTGGTGTGACACCTGACGAACTGACAGACGTCATCTCTGAAGCGATCTTTTACTTTGAGAAATAGATTAGACGCACATCTCTCAACACGAAAAGCATCTATCAGTAGTCAAGGCCACAAAGACACTCTACACACACGCACAAAACGCGAGGAATCGAACATTTTCTCTCTCTTACTATTTTGAATATTTATTGAGTAGTGAAAACGCCTGGTCTTGCCTACTGATGTAATGAATGTTGTGTCTAACCTATCTTAATTTCAGATGACATCACAAAAAACATCGATAATATCCCAGCAAAACCGCTAAAGAGGATGTAAATATCTGCAATTCATGTAATCAAATGTGATACAATGTAATAACCTATAGCGATGTAATGATGATGTAAACATGTTTATGTGCAACTATATTATGTTTATGCTAAGAAAATATGTGACGTGTGTATGTATAATTACTTATTTTTTTAACTGATGTATAGTGCAACTGTTACTATGTAAAATTTGAACAAAACGAGTGCCAAAAAGACATTGCATAGTGAACCACTGTTCACGGACATTAACGAACATTACTAACTCTGCAACTACGCGGAAACCTATGTGAAAGAAACTGTTAATGCCATTCATTATGCAGCGTATCTATGTAAACGCGATGAACGATTTCCTTGATTAATAACTACGAACATTTAGGTGAGCTATATTCAGCAAAAAACTGAAAATGTGAAGTGCATAATTCGTTCATCGTCTAGTGATATTAGTACAGTACCCAACTTCAAGATGTTAACTGGATTAAATGGACACAAAGTGCCTGTCCAGAAAACAACACGACGGGTGGAAGAATTTTGGTTGGAACTTCAGGGAATGAAATGTTCTCGAAATGTGATGGACACTATTACCTGGACTGTCCAAGGATCGACGCCAGCTATGTGCCGTCCGAGATTCTGCAGCCAAGCTTCCACGGAATGTAAAAAACGAACTGCACGTGGACCAATTACTCGACTGGTCACGTCTGATCTGTAATAAGCAATGCTTTTAGTCACAACGAACTGCATCACTACGACTATAATGGAAATGGGAAATGGACACGCTCATGTATTAATCTCGTTGTTATACAACGATGTTACTGTGATCAAAAAACTTTACCACGACGATACTAACCTGTAAAAAATTATTGTGCAGCGGATGAATATGAACTGTAGTAACGACACGATGTGTATAGGTCAACGCACCTGAAAAATACGGACATTTTTCTTTGAAGTATTTCAAAACAATACCATGTAACTAAGAACATTCAACAATCTAAGTTGTATTGTGTTATAACAAATATTGTAAATTTAAAACTAAGTTACCTGTCATAGAATGTAGTCTTCATATAATTTTGGTTGAATATTCTCTTTGTGCAACGACTGAAAAACGCGCGCACACGAACAATATGATCTGCAATACTGTGCCGCGTGATCTAACTGTACGATATAACGGCAGTCACACAGACGCTTCTGCGCATGCGCGCACTCTATCTGCCAACATAAGAACTTTTACGGCGCACCCGCGTCATTCAAAGTTTGTATATAATGTGTATAATATGTATAATGTAGGTCATGTAAATAGTTGTAGATAACTTAGATTTTCTTGTGCCTTTAGGTGAATTGCTCGCCTGCAGGTGTGTCCTTTCGCCTCGCAATTCAGGGGGCAATATAAAGGCACATTTTAATGCCGAGCGTGAGTTTCCTCGCAAACGCGAAATACTAATTAAATAAATGATCAGTGACAAATAAATAAAGCCTATGGTACACAACTGCAGCGCTGTGTCGCTGATAAAACAAAAGCACAATTACGTTACTCTTATGTTTGATTAATAAAGGAGAGCTCTGGTTGAAGTGGTGCGAGAAGCACGTATTTTATTTTATTGTCTGGCACACCGCCATATTTCATGTTATAGAAGAATGCTGCGAGATGCAACCACACTAGGCACTCGATTCTGTAAAGAATTTATATTTATAAAAGTAAGTAAGATTATGAACTGTAGGCTTATTCATTGAATATATCTGATTTAACTAACTGTGTAACTTTTTTATGTTTAGTAGACAATCACCTCTGTACGACGTATTGGCATGGCTGGCAAATTATTGTAATATTGAGATTTAGATTATGAGTCCGCACCTACCGCAGCAGTCTTTGGAAACGATTTAATTACGAAGTCCGATTATTCAGTTTTGTTTCACGGTCAACTACGAGTAACATTGCCTTTACGAAAAAGCCATTGTCAAGCGTCTGATACCGAATAATTAATCGTCCACGTTCCAGATAAGCAAATATCAATTACGATTACAATCACCATCATAAAGATAGAATAATTAATATTTAAATAACAATATATATTTTTTTATTTATTTTAGTTATTTTATAGAGTCTCGATTGACAGGAGAAGTCATAGAACACATAGTATTTCATAGCGACGCAATTTCTGTGTTAAATCGTCAATGTGAGAGAGCGAGGGTTGCAGTAAAGAACGAACAGAGGCTCGGAGAGGAGATACTCGTATCCCAAAAGAAAATCCTGTCGTTTCCATAGAAACGAGATTCGATTTAGAAGGAGAAGTCATAAAACCCATAGTATTTCATAGCGACGCAGTTTATGTGTTAATTCGTCAATGTGAGGGCTGCGAGGGTTGCAGTAAAGAACAAATAGTGCATCGGAAAAAATAAAATGGCTCTAAACACTATGGGACTTAACATCTATGGTCATCAGTCCCCTAGAACTTAGAACTACTTAAACCTAACTAATCTAAGGACATCACACAACACCCAGCCATCACGAGACAGAGAAAATGCCTGACCCCGCCGAGAATCGCACCCGGGAACCCGGGCGTCGGAAGCGAGAAGGCTACCGCACGACCACGAGGTGCAGGCTGCATCGGAAAGGAGATACTCGTATCAAAAAAGGAAATCCTGTCGTTTCCATAGAAACGAGACTCGATTTAGCAGGAGAAGTCATGGAACCCATAGTATTTCATAGCGATGCAATTTCAGTGTTAATTCGTCAAAGTGAGAGAGCGAGGGAAGCAGTAAAGAAGGAATAGTGCATCGGAATGGAGATACTCGTATCCCAAAAGAAAATCCTGTCGTTTCCATAGAAACGTTACTCGATTTAGAAGGAGAAGTCATAGAACCCATAGCATTTCATGGCGACGCAATTTCTGTGTGAATTCGTCAATGTGTCGGAGCGAGGGTTGCATTAAAGAACAAATAGTTCATCGGAAAGGAGATACTAGTATCCCAAAAGAATATCCTGTCGTTTCCATAGAAACGAGACTCCATTTAGCAGGAGAAGTCATAGAAACCATAGTATTTCACTGCGACGCAATTTCTGTGTTAATTGGTCAATGTGAGGGAGCGAATGATGCAGTAAAGAAGGAATAGTGCATCGGAAAGGAGATACTCGTATCCGAAAAGAAAATCCTGTCGTTTCCATAGAAACATTACTCGATTTTGACGGAGAAGTCATAGAACCCATAGCATTTCATAGCGACGATATTTCTGTGTTAATTCGTCAATGTTAGGCTGCGAGGGAGGCAGTAAAAAAGGAATAGTCATCGGAAAGGAGATACTCGTGTCCCAAAAGAAAATTCTGTCGGTTACATAGAAGCGTTACTCGATTTTGAAGGAAAAGTCATAGAACCCATAGTATTTCATAGCGACTCCATCTCTGTGTTAATTCGTCAATGTGAGGGAGCAAGGGATATAGTAAAGATGGATTAGTAACTCGGAAAGGAGATACTCGTATCCCAAAAGAAAATCCTTTCGTTTCCATTGAAACGAGACTTGAATCAGAAGGAGAAGTCGTAGAACACATAGTATTTCATAGCGACGCAGTTTCTGTGTTAAATCGTCAATTTGAGGGAGCGAGGGTTGCAGTAAAGAACGAATAGAGCATCGGTAAAGAGATACTCGTATCCTAAAAGAAAATCCTGTCGTTTCCATTGAAACGAGACTCCATTTAGCAGGAGAAAACATAGAACCCATAGTTTTTCATAGCGACGCAATTTCTGAGTTAATTCGTCAATGTGAGGAAGGGAGGGATGCAGTAAAGAAGGAATAGTGCATCGGAAAGGAGATACTCGTATCCCAAAAGAATATCCTGTCCTTTCCAATGAAACGATACTCGATTTAAAAGGATATAAAGGCACATTTGCATGCCGAGCGTGAGTTTCCGCGGAAACGCGAAATACTAATTAAATAAATGATCAGTGACAAATAAATAAAGCCTATGGCACACAACTGCAGCGCTGTGTCGCTGATAAAACAAAAGCACAATTACGTTACTCTTATGTTTGATTAAAAAAGGAGAGCTCTGGTTGAAGTGGTGCGAGAAGCACGTATTTTATTTTATTGTCTGGCACACCGCCATATTTCATGTTATAGAAGAATGCTGCGAGTTCAACCACACTAGGCACACGATTCTGTAAAGAATTTATATTTGTAAAAGTAAGTAAGATTATGAACTGTAGGCTTATTCATTGAATATATCTGATTTAACTAACTGTTTAACTTTTTTATGTTTAGTAGACAATCACCTCTGTACGACGTATTGGCATGGCTGGCAAATTATTGTAATATTGAGATTTAGATTATGAGTCCGCACCTACCGCAGCTGTCTTTGGAAACGATTTAATTACGATATCCGATTATTCAGTTTTATTTCACGGTCAACTACGAGTAACATTGCCTTTACGGAAAAGCCATTGTCAAGCGTCTGATACCGAATAATTAATCGTCCACGTTCCAGATAAGCAAATATCAATTACGATTACAATCACCATCATAAAGATAGAATAATTAATATTTAAATAACAATATATATTTTTTTATTTATTTTATTTATTTTATAGAGTCTCGATTGACAGGAGAAGTCATAGAACACATAGTATTTCATTGCGACGCAATTTCTGTGTTAAATCGTCAATGTGAGAGAGCGAGGGTTGCAGTAAAGAACGAACAGAGGCTCGGAGAGGAGATACTAGATCCCAAAAGAAAATCCTGTCGCTTCAATAGATACAGGAATCGATTTAGCAGGAGAAGTTATAGAACCCATAGTATTTCACAGCGACGTAATTTCTGTGTTAATTCGTCAATGTGAGGGAGCGAGGGTTGCTGTAAAGAACGAATAGCGTATCGGAAATGAGATACTCGTATCCCAAAAGAAAATCCCGTTGTTTCACATTGAAACGAGACTCGATTTAGAAGGAGGAGTCATAGAAACCGTAGAATTTCATAGCGATGCGATTTCTGTGTTAATTCGTCAATGCGAGGGAGCGAGGGTTGCAGTAAAGAACCAATAGTGCATCGGAAAGGAGATACTTGTATCCCAAAAGAAAGTCCTGTCGTTTCCACAGAAACGAGACTCGATTTCGCAGGAAAAGTCATAGAACCCATAGTATTCCATAGCAACGCAATATCTGTGCTATTTCGTCAATGTGAGGAAGCGAGGGTTGCAGAAAAGAACGAATAGTGCATCGGAAAGGACATAATCGTATCCCAAAAGAAAATCGTGTCGTTTCCACAGAAACGAGACTCGATTTAGAAAAAGAAGTCATAGAACACATAGTATTTCACAGCGACGCAAATTCTGTGTTAATATGTCAATGTGAGGGAGCGAGGGTTGTAGTAAAGAACGAATAGTGCATCGGAAATAAGATAATCGTATTTCAAAAGAAAATCCTATCGTTTCCATAGAAACGAGACTCGAATTAGCAGGAAAAGTCATAGAACCCATAGTATTTCATAGCGACGCAATTTCAGTGTTAATTCGTCAATGTGAGGGAGCGAGGCTTGCAGAGAAGAACGAATAGTGCATCTGAAATTTGATACTCGTATCCCAATAGGAAATCCTGTCGCATCCATAGATACGAGACTTGATTTAGCAGGAGAAGTCATTGAACTCATAGTGTATCATAGCGACGCAATTACTGTGTTAATTCGTCAATGAGAGCTAGAGAGACTTGCAGTAAAGAACGAATAGTGCATCGGAAAGGAGATACTCGTATCCCAAAAGAAAAACCTTTCGTTTCCATAGAAAGGAGGCTCGATTTAGCAGGAGAAGTCATAGATCCCATAGTATTTCATAGCGACGCAATTTCTGTGTTATTTCGTCAATGTGAGGGAGCGAGGGTTGCAGAAAAGAACGAATAGTGCATCGGAAAGGAGATACTCGTATCCCAAAAGAAAATCCTGTCGTTTCCAGAGAAACGAGTCTCGATTGACAGGAGAAGTCATAGAACACATAGTATTTCATAGCGACGCAATTTCTGTGTTAAATCGTCAATGTGCGGGAGCGAGGGTTGCAGTAAAGAACGAACAGAGGTTCGGAGAGGAGATACTCGTATCCCAAAAGAAAATCCTTTCGTTTCAATAGATACAAGAATCGATTTAGCAGGAGAAGTTATAGAACCCATAGTATTTCATAGTGACGTAATTTCTGTGTTAATTCGTCATTGTGAGGGAGCGAGGGTTGCTGTAAAGAACGAATAGTGAATCGTAAATGAGACACTCGTATCCCAAAAGAAAATCCTGTTGTTTCACATTGAAACGAGACTCGATTTAGAAGGAGGAGTCATAGAAACCATAGAATTTCATAGCGACGCAATTTCTGTGTTAATTCGTCAATGCGAGGGAGCGAGGGTTGCAGTAAAGACCGAATAGCGGATCGGAAAGGAGATACTCGTATCCCAAAAGAAAATCCTGTCGTTTCCATTTAAACGAGACTTGATTTAGAAGGAGAAGTCATAGAATCCACAGTATCTCATAGCGACGCAATATGTGTGTTAATTTGTTATAGTGAGGGAGCGAGGGATGCACTAAAAAGGAACAGTGCATCAGAAAGGAGATATTCGTTCCCAAAAGAATAACTTGTCGTTTCCATAGAAACGAGACTCGATTTGGTAGGAGAAATCATTGAACCCATAGTACATCATAGCGACGAAATTTCTGCGTTAATTCGTCGATGTGAGTCAGCGAGGGTTGCAGTATAGGACGAATAGTGCATCTGAAATTTGATACTCGTATCCCAAAAATATATCCTATCGTTTCCATAGAAACGAGACTCGATTTAGATGGTGATGTCTTGGTACCCATAGTATTTCATAACGATGCAAAATCTGTGTTAATTCGTCTAAGTAAGGGAGCGAGGGTTGCAGTAAAGAACGATTAGTGCATCGGAAAGCAGATACTCGTATACCTAAAGAAAATACTGTCGTTTCCATAGAAAAGAGACTCGATTTAGCAGGAAAACTCATAGAACCCATAGTCTTTCGTACCGACGCAATTTCTGTTCTAATTTGTCAATGTGAGGGAGCGAGGGTTGCAGTAGAGAACGAATAGTGCATCGGAAAGTAGATACTCGTATGCCAAAAGAAAATCCTGTCGTTTTAATAGAAACGAGACTCGATTTAGATGGAGAAGTCATAGAACACATAGTATTTCATAGCGACATAATTTCTGTGTTAATTCGTCAATGTGAGGAAGCAAGGGTTGCAGAAAAGAAAGAATAGCGCATTGGAAAGGAGATACTCGTATCCCAAAAGAAAATCCTGTTGTTTCCATGGAAACGAGACTCGATTTAGCAGGAGAAGTCATTGAACCCATAGTATTTCAAAGCGACGCAATTTCTGTGTTAATTCGTCAATATGAGGGAGCGAGGGTTCCAGAAAAGAACGAATAGTGCATCGCAAAGGAGATACTCGTATCCCAAAAAAAATCCTGTCGTTTACATAGAAACGAGTCTCGATTGACATTAGAAGTCATAGACTACATAGTATTTCATAGCGACGCAATTTCTGTGGTAAATCGTCAATGTGAGGGCGCGAGGGTTGCAGTAAAGAACGAATAGTGCATCGGAAAGGAGATACTCGTATCCCAAAAGAAAAACGTTTCGTTTCCATAGAAATGAGACTCGATTTAGCAGGAGAGGTCATAGAACCCATAGTATTTCATAGCGACGCAATTTCAATGTTAATTCGTCAATGTGAGGGAGCGAGGGTTGCAGAGAAGAACGAATAGTGCTTCAGAAAGGAGGTACTCGTATCCCAAAGGAAAATCGTGTTGTCTCCATAGAAACGAGACTCGATTTAGCAGGAGCAGACATAGAACCCATAGTATTTCAAAGCGACGCAGTTTCTGTGTTAAATTTGTCAATGTGAGGGAGCGAGGGTTGCAGTAAAGAACGAATAGAGGTTCGGAGAGGAGATAATCGTATTCCAAAAGAAAATCCTGTCGTTTCAATAGATACGAGAATCGATTTAGCAGGAGATGTCATAGAATCCATAGTATTTCATAGCGGCGCAATTTCTGTGTTAATTCGTCAATGTGAGGGAGCGAGGGTAGCGGTAAAGAACGAATAGTGCATCGGAAATGAGATACTCGTATCCCAAAAGAAAATGCTGTCGTTTCCATAGAAACGAGAGTCTTTTTAACAGGAGAAGTCATAGAACCCATAGTATTTCATAGCGATGCAATCTCTGTGTTAATTCGTCAATGTGGGGGAGTGAGGGTTGCTGTAAACTACGAATAGTGCAACGGAATCAAGATACTCGTATCCCAAAAGAAAATGCTGTCGTTTCCATAGAAACGAGACTCGATTTAGCAGGAGAAGTCATAGAACCCATATTATTTCATAGCAACGAAATTTCTGTGTTAATTCCTTAATGTGATGGATTGAGGGATGCAGTAAAGTAGGAATAGTGCATCGGATAAGAGATACGCGTACCCTAAAAGAAAATCCTTTCGTTTCAATAGAAACGAGACTCGATTTAGCAGGAGAAGTCATAGAACACATAGTATTTCATAGCAACACAATTTCAGTGTTAATTCTTTAATGTGAGGGAGCGAGGGATGCAGTAAAGAAGGAATACTGCATCGCATAAGTGATACTCGTATCCCAAAAGAAAATCCTGTCGTTTCCATAGAAACAAGACTCGATTTAGCAGTAGAAGTCATAGAACACATTGTATTTCATAGCGACGCCATTTCTGTGTTAATTCGTCAATGTGAGGGCGCGAGGGTTGCAGTAAAGAACGATTAGTGCATCGGAAAGCAGATACTCGTATACCTAAAGAAGATACTGTCGTTTCCATAGAAACGAGACTCAATTTAGCAGGAAAAGTCATAGAACCCATAGTCTTTCGTAGCGACGCAATTTCTGTTCTAATTTGCCAATACGGGGGAGCGAAGGTTGCAGTAAAGAACGAATAGTGCATCGAAAAGTAGATAGTCGTATCCCAAAAGATAATCCTGTCGTTTCCATAGAACGAGACTCGATTTAGCAGGAAAAGTCATAGAACCCATAGTCTTTCGTAGCGACGCAATTTCTGTTCTAATTTGCCAATATGACGGAGCGAGGGTTGCAGTAAAGAACGAATAGTGCATAGGAAAGAAGATACTCGTATGCCAAAAGAAAATCCTGTCGTTTTAATAGAAACGAGACTCGATTTAGATGGAGAAGTCATAGAACACATAGTATTTCATAGCGACATAATCTCTGTGTTAATTCGTCAATGTGAGGGAGCTAGGGTTGGAGTAAAGAACGAATAGTGCATCGGAAAGGAGATACTCCCATCAAAAATGAAAATCATGTCGTTTCCATAGAACCGAGACTCGGTTTAGCAGGAGAAGTAATAGTACCCACAGAGCTTCACAGCGACGCAAATTCTGTGTTAATTCGTCAATGTGAGGGAGCGAGGGTTGTAGTAAAGAACGAATAGAGCATCGGAAATGAGATACTCGTATCCCAAAAGAAAATCCTGTTGTTTCCAAAGAAACGAGACTCGTTTTGGAAGAAGAAGTCATAGAACACATTGTATATCATAGCGACGCCATTTCTGTGTTATTTCGTCAATGTGAGGGAGCGAGGGTTGCAGAAAAGAACGAAATGTGCATCGGAAAGGAGATATTCGTATCCCAAAAGAAAATCCTATTGTGTCCATTGGAACGAGACTCGATTTAGCAGGAGAAGTCATAGAACCAATAGTATTTCAAAGCGACGCAATTTCTGTGTTAATTCGTCAATGTGAGGGGAGCGAGGGTTTGCAGAAAAGAACGAATAGTGCGTCGCAAAGGAGATACTCGTATCCCAAAAGAAAATCCTGTCGTTTCCATAGAAACGAGTCTCGATTGACATTAGAAGTCATAGACTACATAGTATTTCATAGCGACGCAATTTCTGTGTTAAATCGTCAATGTGAGGGCGCGAGGGCTGCAGTATAGAACGAATAGTGCATTGGAAAGGAGATACTCGTATCCCAAAAGAAAACGCTGTCGTTTCCATAGAAACGAGAGTCGTTTTAACAGGAGAAGTCATAGAACCCATAGTATTTCATAGCGACGCAATTTCTGTGTTAATTCGTCAATGTGGGGGAGTGAGGGTTGCTGTAAAGTACGAATAGTGCATCGGAATCGAGATACTCGTATCCCAAAAAAATGCTGTCGTTTCCATAGAAACGAGACTCAATTTAGCAGGAGAAGTCATAGAACACATAGTATTTCATAGCAACACAATGTCTGTGTTAATTCTTTATTGTAAGGGAGCGAGGGATGCAGAAAGGAAGGAATAGTGCATCGGATAAGAGATACTCGTATCCCAAAAGAAAATCCTGTCGTTTCACATAGAAACGAGTCTCGATTTAGAAGGAGGCCTCATAGAACCCATAGTATTTCATAGCGACGCAATTTCTGTGTTAATTCGTCCATGTGAGGGTGCGAGGGATGCAGTAAAAAGGAACAGTGCATCAGAAAGGAGATACTCGTACCCAAAAGAATATCCTGTCGTGTCCATAGAAACGAGACTCGATTTAGATGGAGAAATTTCTGCGTTAATTCGTCAATGTGAGTGAGCGAGGGTTGCAGTATAGAACCAAATGTGCATCTGAAATTTGATACTCGTATCCCAAAAATATATCCTATCGTTTCCATAGAAACGAGACTCGATTTAGAAGGAGAAGTCTTGGTACCCATAGTATTTCATAACGACGCAATTTCTGTGTTAATTCGTCAATGTGAGGGAGCGAGGGTTGTAGTAAAGAACGAATAGAGCATCGGAAATGAGATACTCGTATCCCAAAAGAAAATCCTGTTGTTTCCATAGTAACGAGACTCGATATATAAGGAGAAGTCATAGAACACATTGTATTTCATAGCGACGCAATTTCTGACTTTTTTCGTCAATGTGAGGAAGCTAGGGTTGTAGTAAAGAACGAATAGTGCATCGGAAAGCAGATACTCGTTTCCCAAAAGAAAATCCTGTCGATTCCATTGAAACGAGACTCTATTTAGCAGGAGAAGTCATAGAACCCATTGTATTTCATAGCAACGCAATTTTAGTGTTAATTATTTAATGTGAGGGAGCGAGGGATGCAGTAAAGAAGGCATAGTGCATCGGATAGGAGATACTCGTATACCAAAAGAAAACCCTGTCGTTTCAATAGAAACGAGACTCGATTTAGTAGGAGAAGTCGTAGAAACCATAGTATTTCATAGCAACGCAATTTCTGTGTTATTTCGTCAATGTGAGGGAGAGGGGGATGAAGTACACAACGAGTAGCGCATCCGAAAGCAGATAGTCGTATCCCACATGAAAATCCAGCCGTTTCCATAGAGACGTTACTCGATTTAGAAGGAGAAGTCATAAGAACCATAGTATTTCATAGCGACGCAATTTCTGTGTTAACTCGTCAATCTGAGGGAGCGAGGGATTCAGTACAGAAGGTATAGTGCATCGGAAAGGAGATACTCGTATCCCAAAAGAAAGTCCTGGCGTCTCCACAGAAACGAGACTCGATTTAGAAGGAGAAGTCTTGGTACCCATAGTATTTCATAACGACGCAATTTCTGTGTTAATTCGTCAATGTGAGGGACAGTGGGATGCAGTAAAGAAGGATTAGTGCATGGGGAAGGAGATAAGCGTATCCCAAAAGAAAATCCTGTCGTTTCCATAGAAACGAGACTCGATTTAGCAGTAGAAGTCATAGAACACATTGTATTTCATAGCGATGCCATTTCTGTGTTAATTCGTCAATGTGAGGTAGCAAGGGTTGTAGTAAAGAACGAATAGAGCATCGGAAATGAGATACCCGTATCCCAAAAGAAAATCCTGTTGTTTCCATAGAAAAGAGACTCGATTTAGAAGGAGAAGTTATAGAACACATAGTATTTCATAGCGACGCAATTTCTGTCTTAATTCGTGAATGTGAGGGAGCTAGGGTTGAGGTAAAGAACGAATAGTGCATCGGAAAGGAGATACACGTATCCCAAAAGAAAATCCTGTCGTTTCCATAGATACGAGACTCTATTTAGCAGGAGAAGTCATAGAACCCATAGTATTTCAAAGCAACGCAATTTCTGTGTTATTTCGTCAATGAGAGGGAGAAAGGGATGCAGTACAGAACGAATAGAGCATCTGAAAGCAGATAGTCGTATCCCACATGAAAATCCAGTCGTTTCCATTGAGACGTTACTCGATTTAGAAGGAGAAGTCATAGGAACCATAGTATTTCATAGCGACGCAATTTCTGTGTTAACTCGTCAGTCTGAGGGAGCAAGGGATGCAGTACTGAAGGAATAGTGCATCGGAAAGGAGATACTCGTATGCCAAAGGAAAGTCCTGGCCTCTCCACAGAAAAGAGACTCGATTTAGCACGAGAAATCATAGAACTCATAGTGTTTCATTGCGACGAATCTCTGTGTTAATTCGTCAATGTGAGGGAGCGAGGGATGCAATAAAAACGGAATAGAGCATCGGAACGGAGATACACGTATCCCAAAAGAAAATCCTGTCGTTTCCATAGAAACGATACTCTATTTAGAAGGAGATGTAATAGAACCCATATAATTTCATAGCGACGCAATTTCTGTGTTAATTCGTCAATGTGAGGGAGCGAGAGATGCAGTAAAGAAGGAACAGTGCATGGGAAAGGAGATAGTCGTATCCCAAATCTAAGTCCTGTCGTACCGTAATTCGATTTAGAAGGAGAAATCATAGAACCCATAGTATTTCATAGCGGCGCAATTTCTGTGTTATTTCGTCAATGAGAGGGAGCGAGGGTTGCAGTAAAGAACGAATTGTGCATCGGAAAGGATATACGCATTTCCCAAAAGAAAATCTTGTCGTTTCCATAGAAACGAGACCAATTCAGCAAGAGAGGTCATGGAAACCATAGTATTTCATAGCGACGCAATTTCTGTGTTAATTCGTCAATTTGAGGGAGCAAGGGATGCAGTAAAGAAGGAACAGTGGATCGGAAAGGAGATAGTCATATCCCAAAACTAAAACCTGTCAATTCTACAGATAAGTAACTTGAATTAGAAGGAGAAGTCGTAGAACTCATAGTATATCATAGCCACGCAATTTCTGTGTTAATCCGTCTATGTGTTGGTGCGAGGGTTTCAGTAAAGAACGAATAGTGCATCGGAAAGATATACTCGTATCCCAAAAGAAAATCCTGTCTATTCCATAGAAACGAGACTCGATTTAGCAAGAGAAGTCATAGTCCCCATAGTATTTCATAGCGGCGCAATTTCTGTGTTAATTCCTCAATATGAGGGTGCGAGGGTTGCAGTAAAGAACGAATAGTACATCGGAAAGGAAATACTCGTATCCCAAAAGAAGGTCCTGTCGTCTCCATTGAAACGTTACTCGATTTAGAACGAGATGTCATAGAACCCGTAGTATTTCATAGCGACGCAATTTCTGTGTTAACTCCTCTATGTGTGGGAGCGAAGGTTGCAGTAAAGAACGAATAGTGCATCGAAAGGAGGTACTCGTATACCATAAGAGAATCATGTCATTTCCATAGAGACGTTACTCAATGTAGAAGTAGATCTCATACAACTAATAGTATTTCATGGCGACGCAATTTCTGTGTTAACTCCTCACTATGAGGGAGCGAGGGGTGCAGTAATGAACGAATAGTGCATCGGACAGGAGATACTCGTATCCCAAAACAAAATCCAGTCGTTTCCATAGAAACGTTACTCGATTTAGAAGGAGATGTAATAGAACCGATATAATTTCATAGCGAACCATTTTCGGTGTTAATTCGTCAATGTGAGGGAGCGAGAGATGCAGTAAAGAAGGAACAGAGCATGTTAAAGGAGATAGTCGTATCCCAAATCTTAGTCCTGTCGTAACGGATTCGATTTAGAAGGAGAAATCATAGAACCCACAGTATTTCATTGCGACGCTATTTCTGTGTTAATTCGTCAATGAGAGGGAGCGAGGGTTGCAGTAAAGAACGAACTGTGCATCGGAAAGGCTATACGCATTTCCCAAAAGAAAATCTTGTCGTTTCCATAGAAACGAGACCGATTTAGCAAGAGAGGTCATAGAAACCATAGTATTTCATAGCGACGATTTTTCTGTGATAATTCGTCAATGTGAGGGAGCGAGGGTTGCAGTAAAGAACGAATCGTGTATCGGAAAGGGGATACTCGTATCCCAAAACATAATCATGTCGTTTCCATAGAAACGTTACTCGATTTAGAAGGAGAAGTCATACAACCCATAGTATTCCATAGCGACGCAATTTCTGTGTTAATTCGTCAATGAGAGGGAGTTAGAGTTGCAGTAAAGAACGAATAGTACATCGAAAAGGAAATACTCGTGTCCCAAAAGAAAATCCTGTCGTCTCCATTGAAACGTTACTCGATTTAGAACGAGATGTCATAGAACCCATAGTATTTCATAGTGACGCAATTTCTGTGTTAACTCCTCAATGTGTGGGAGCAAGGGTTGCAGTAAAGAACGAATAGTGCATCGGCAGGAGATATTCGTATCCCAAAAGAAAATCCTGTCGTTTCCATCGAACCGAGACTCGATTTAGCAGGAGAAGTCTTAGACCCCATAGTATTTCTAAGCGAAACATAATCTGTGTTAACTCCTCAATGTGTGCGAGCGAGGTTTGCAGTAAAGAACGAACAGTGCATCGGAAAGGAAATACTCGTATCCCAAAAGATAATCCTGTCGTTTCCATAGAAACGAGACTCGATTTAGCAGGAGAAGTCATAGTCGGCAAAGTATTTCATAGCGACGCAATTTCTGTGTTAACTCCTCCATATGAGGGAGCGAATTGTGCAGTAAAGAAGGAATAGTGCATCGGACAGGAGATACTCGTATCCCAAAACTAAATCCAGTCGTTTCCATAGAAACGTTACTCGATTTAGAATGAAATGTAATAGAGCCCATATAATCTCATAGCGACGCAATTTCTGTGTTCATTCGTCAATGTGAGGGGGCGAGAGATGCAGTAAAGAAGGAACAGTGCATGGGAAAGGAGATACTCGTATCCAAAAACTAAATCCTTGTCGTTTCCATAGAAACTTTACTCGGTTTAGAGGGAGAAATCATAGAATCCATAGTATTTCATAGCGATGCAATTTCTGTGTTAATTCGTCAATGTCAGGGAGTGAGGGTTGCAGTATAGATCGAATAGTGCATCGGAAAGGAGATACTCGTATTCCAAATGAAAATCCAGTCGTTTCCATAGAAACAAGTCTCGATTTAGCAGGAGATGTCATAGTCCCCATAGTATTTCATAGCGACGCAATTTCTGTGTTAACTCCTCAATGTGAGGGAGCTGGGGATGCAGTAAAGAACGAATAGCGCATTCGAAAGGAGATACTGGTATCCCAAAACTAACTCCTATCGTTTCCATAGAAACGTTACTCGATTTAGAAGGAGAAGTCATAGAACCCATTGTAGTGCATAGCGACGCAATTTCTGTGTTAATTCGTCAATGTGAGGGAGCGAGGGTTGCAGTAAAGAACGAATCGTGCGTCGGAAAGGGGATACTCGTATCCCAAAACATAATCATGTCGTTTCCATAGAAACGTTACTCGATTTAGAAGGAGAAGTCATACAACCCATAGTATTCCATAGCGACGCAATTTCTGTGTTAATTCGTCAATGAGAGGGAGCGAGAGTTGCAGTAAAGAACGAATAGTACATCGAAAAGGAAATACTCGTGTCCCAAAAGAAAATCCTGTCGTCTCCATTGAAACGTTACTCGATTTAGAACGAGATGTCATAGAACCCATAGTATTTCATAGCGACGCAATTTCTGTGTTAATTCGTCAATGAGAGGGAGCGAGGGTTGCAGTAAAGAACGAATAGTACATCGAAAAGGAAATACTCGTGTCCCAAAAGAAAATCCTGTCGTCTCCATTGAAACGTTACTCGATTTAGAACGAGATGTCATAGAACCCATAGTATTTCATAGCGACGCAATTTCTGTGTTAATTCGTCAATGTCAGGGAGTGAGGGTTGCAGTATAGATCGAATAGTGCATCGGAAAGGAGATACTCGTATACCAAATGAAAATCGTGTCGTTTCCATAGAGTCGTTACTCAATGTAGAAGTAGATGTCATATAACTAATAGTATTTCATGGCGACGCAATTTCTGTGTTAACTCCTCACTATGAGGGAGCGAGGGGTGCAGTAATGAACGAATAGTGCATCGGACAGGAGATACTCGTAACCCGAAACTAAATCCAGTCGTTTCCATAGAAACGTTACTCGATTTAGAAGGAGATGTAATAGAACCGATATAATTTCATAGGGACGCATTTTCGGTGTTAATTCGTCAATGTGAGGGAGCGAGAGATGCAGTAAAAAAGGAACAGAGCATGGGAAAGGGGATAGTCGTATCCCAAATCTTAGTCCTGTCGTAACGGATTCGATTTAGAAGGAGAAATCATAGAACCTATAGTATTTCATTGCGACGCAATTTCTGTGTTAATTCGTCAATGAGAGGGAGCGAGGGTTGCAGTAAAGAACGAATAGTACATCGAAAAGGAAATACTCGTGTCCCAAAAGAAAATCCTGTCGTCTCCGTTGAAACGTTACTCGATTTAGAACGAGATGTCATAGAACCCATAGTATTTCTAAGCGACACATACTCTGTGTTAACTCCTAAATGTGAGCGAGCGAGGTTTGTAGTAAAGAACGAATAGTGCATCGGAAAGGAAATACTCGTATCCCAAAAGATAATCCTGTCGTTTCCATAGAGACGAGACCGATTTAGCAAGAGAGTTCATGGAAACCACAGTATTTCATAGCGACGATACTTCTGTGTTAATTCGTCAATGTGAGGGAGCGAGGGTTGCAGTAAAGAGCGAATAGTGCATCGGAAACAAGATACTCGTATCCCAAAAGAAAATCCTGCCGTTTCCATAGAAACGAGACTTGAGTTAGCAGGAGAAGTAATAGAACCCATAGTATTTCATAACGACGCAATTTCTGTGTTAATTCGTCAATGCGAGGGAGCGAGGGTTGCAGGAAATAACGAATAGTGCATCGGAAACGAGATACTCGTATTCCAAAAGAAAATCCTGCCGTTCCCATAGAAACGATACGTGAGTTAGCAGGAGAAGTCATAGAACCCATGGTATTTCATAGCGACGCAATTTCTGTGTTAATTCGTCAATGAGAGGGAGCTAGGGTATCAGGAAATAACGAATAGCCCATCAGAAAGGAGATACTCGTATCCCAAAAGAAAATCTTGGCGATTCCATAGAAACGTTACTCGACTTAGAAGGAGAAGTCATCGAACTCAGAGTATATCATAGCGACGCAATTTCTGTGTTAATCCGTCTATGTGAGGGTGGGAGGGTTGCCGTAAAGAACGAATAGTGCATCGGACCGAGATACTCGTATCCCAAAAGAAAATCCTGTCGTTTCCATCGAAACGAGACTAGATTCAGCAGGAGAAGCCATAGTCCCCACAGAATTTCATAGCGACGCCATTTCTGTGTTAACTCCTCAACGTGAGGGAGCTAGGGATGCAGTAAAGAACGAATAGTGCATCGGAAAGGAGATACTCGTAACCCAAAACTAAATCCTGTCGTTTCCATAGAAACGTTACTCGGTTTAGAAGGAGAAGTCATAGAACCCATAGTATTGCATAGAGACGCAATTTCTGTGTTAATTTGTCAATGTGAGGGAGCGAGGGTTGCAGTAAAGAACGAATCGTGCATCGGAAAGGGGATACTCGTATCCCAAAACAAAATCCTGTCGTTTCCATAGCAACGTTACTCGATTAAGAAGGAGAAGTCATACAAACCATAGTATTTCATAGCGACGCAATTTCTGTGTTAATTCGTTAATGTGAGGGAGCGAGGATTGCAGTAAAGAACGAATAGGGCATCGGAAAGGAGATACTCGTATCCCAAAAGAAAATCATGCATTTTCCATAGAAACGTTACTCGACATAGAAGTAGATGTTATAGAACCCATAGTATTTCATAGCGACGCAATTTCTGTGTTAACTCCTCTCTATGAAGGAGCGAGGGGTGCAGTAAAGAACGAATAGTGCATCGGACAGGAGATACTCGTATCCCAAAACTAAATCCAGTCGTTTCCATAGAAACGTTACTCGATTTAGATGGAGATGTTATGGAACCCGTATAATTTCATAGCGACGCAATTTCTGTGTTAATTCGTCTCTGTGTTGGGGAGCGAGGGTTGCAGTATACAACGAATAGTGCATCGGAAAGGAGATACTCATATCCCAGCTGAAAATCCTGTCTTTTCCATAGAGACGAGACTCGATCTAGCAAGAGAAGTCATAGAACTCATAGTATTTCATAGCGACGTCATTTCTGAGTTAATTCGTCAATGAGAGGGAGCGAGGGTTGCAGTAAAGAATGAATTGTTTATCGGAAAGGAGATACTCGATTCCCTAAAGAAAATCTTGTCGTTTCTACAGAAACGAGACCGATTTAGCAAGAGAGGTCATAGAACCCATTGCATTTCATAGCGACGCAATTTCTGTGTTAATTCCTTAATGAGAGGGAGCGAGGTTTGCTGAAAAGAACGAGTAGTGCATCGGGAAAGAGATACTCGATTCCCAAAAACAAACTTGTCGTTTCCGTAGAAACGAGACTCGATTTAGCAAGTGAAGTCATAGAATCCATTGTATTACATTGCGACGCAATTTCTATGTTAATTCGTCAATGTGAGGGAGTGAGTTCTGCGGTAAAGAACAATAGTGCATCGGAAAGGAGATACTCCTATCCCAAAAGAAAATCCTGTCGTTACCATAAAAACGACACTCGATATAGCAGGAGAAGTCATAGAACCCATAGTAATTTATAGCGACGCAATTTCTGTGTTAATTCGTCAATGTGTGGGAGCGAGGGATGCAGTAAAGAAGGAACCGTGCATCGGAAAGGAGATTGTCGTATCCCAAAACTAAATCCTGTCTTTTCCATAGAAACGTCACACGAATAAGAAGCAGAAGTCATAGGACACATAGTATTTTATAGCTAGGCAATTTCTATGTTAACTCCTCAATGTGAGGGAGCGAGGGATGCTATAAAGAACGAATAGCGCTTCGGAAAGAAGATACTCGTATCCCAAAACTAAATTCTGTCGTTTCCGTAGAAACGTACTCGATTTGGAAAGAGAAGTCATAGAACCCATAGTATTTCATAGCGACGCAATTTCTGTGATAATTCGTCAATGTGAGGGAGCGAGGGTTTTAGTAAAGAACGAATAATGCATCGGGAGGGAGATTCTCGTTTCCCAAAAGAAAATCCTTTCGTCTCCATAGAAACGTAACTCGATTTAGAAGGAGATGTCATAGAACCCATAGTATTTCATAGTGACGCAATTTCTGTGTTAACTCCTCAATGTGAGGGAGCGAGGGATGCAATAGAGAACGAATAGCGCATCGGAAAGGAGATATTCGGATCCCAAAACTAAATCCCGTCGTTTCCATAGAAACCTTACCCGATTTAGAAGGAGAAGTCATAGAACCCATAGTATTGCACAGCGACGCAATTTCTGCGTTAATTCGTCAATGTGAGGGAGCGAGGGTTGCAGTAAAGAGCGAATAGTGCATCGGAAAGGAGATACACGTATCCCAAAAGAAAATCCTGCCGTTTCCATAGAAACGAGATGTGAATTAGCAGGTGAAGTCGTAGAACCCATAGTATTTCAGAGCGACGCAGTTTCTGTGTTAATTCGTCAATGTGAGGGAGCGAGGGTTGCAGCAAATAACGAATAGTGCATCGGAAAGGAGAATCTCGTATCCCAAAAGAAAATCTTGTCGTTTCCATAGAAACGAGACTCGATATAGCAGGGAAAGCATTGGAACCCATAGTATTTTATAGCGACGCTATTTCAGTGTTGATTCGTCATTGTGAGGGAGCAAGGGATGCAGTAAAGAAGGAACAGTAGATCGGAAAGGTGATAGTCATATCCGAAAACTAAATCCTGTCGTTTCCATCGAAACGTAACTCGATTTAGAAGGAGAAGTCATAGAACTCATAGTATTTCATAGCAACGCAATTTCTGTGTTAATCCGTCAATGTGAGGGAACGAGAGTTGCAGTAAAGAACGAATAGTGCATCGGAAAGGAGATACTCATATCCAAAAATAAAATCCTGTCGGTTCCATAGAAACGAGAGTCGATTTAGCGGGAAAATTCATAGACACCATAGTATTTCATAGCGACGCAATTACTGTGTTAACTCCTCAATGTGAGGGAGCGAGGGATGCAGGAAAGAACGAATAGCGCATCGGAAAGGAGATACTCGTATCCCAAAACTAAATCCAGTCGTTTCCATAGAAACGTTACTCGATTTAGAAGGGGAAGTCATAGAACCCATAGTATTTCATAGCGCCGCAATATCTGTGTTAATTCGTCAATGTGAGGGAGCGAGAGATGCAGTAAAGAAGGAACAGTGCATGGGAAAGGAGATACATGTATCCCAAATCTAAATCCTGTCGTTCCCATAGAAACGTTACTCGATTTAGAAGGAGAAGTCATACAACCTATAATAGTCCATAGCGACGCAATGTCTGTGTTAATTCGTCAATGTGAGGGAGCGAGGATTGCAGTAAAGAACGAATAGTGCATCGCAAAGGAGATACCCGTATCCCAAAAGAAAATCATGTCGTTTCCATAGAAACGTTACTCTATGTGGAAGTAGATGTCATAGAACCTATAGTATTTCATAGCGACGCAATTTCTGTGTTAACTCTTTAACGAAATTGTCGAAATGAATGTAATTGATTTGAAATTTCGATAAAGAATATTAATAAATTTTATCTTTTGCTTTTAAGTTAATTTTCTTTCGTGCGAACATTATTGTAGAACCACTCTCTTATTTTCGTGTGGTAATAAAAATTTTTACTTTCTTAAGAATTACGTACATTTAAAGAAAAAATAATATTTACGTGAACTCATGTGAACTGGTTATGAATATTAGGTTAAGAATTGAGTCCTTTAAATCTTTCGGCCTTGGCATACACTTTCCAGATGCAGTGGGTTTTTTGTTAAATATTTTTACTGAATTTTATCCCGGCACTAGCCATAGACCACAAGATTACCTCTATTAGCAGAAAATGTTTTAATTATTGCCAAGCCGACATTTATCACTGATCAAACCTACTTCACTATGCATTTGAGTTATTTTAAAGAACCAAACTGTTTAAATTTCAATGTTAACTAACATTAACTATCCGCCTACGAATGCACAAACGTATAATTAATTCAAATTTTATCAGCCACAGGATCACTGAAAAAGAAGAACAATTTCTTAATTCACTATTGATTTTTATGCATCTGTTCCCGATTTACGGGTTTGATAATTTTTTAAATGTGCCGCCTCTGCCATTGTTGGTCGCGGCACAGCCCAGCAACACCGCTAAAGAATGCTGAAAAATTCTTAAAGAAATTTTATAGATGACGTGGGCAAGCTAATTTACATAAATAATTCACACCTTTGATAAACTCTAATATATTTAGATCAAACAACAATACAACTCACATTAATTCGTAACGCATCGTCTAATGGCGGCTAAGTCCAGACAGAGACAAAAGAAGTCTACACATTCGTAAAAAACTCTTTCACAGTGTCCTACCGCAATGACTTCTGAACAGAGAAGACCAAAGAATACATAATGCATTATGCTTAAATAGTATTGCTGACTATTAACATTTCATTGCAAATTGACGATATTATTCTCTTCTGACAACATTTTATATCTCTGCTATCGCAAATACTGACACATTTTACAATCACATAATAAATACAGAAAAATTCCTATCCTAAATACAGAGAAATATTACAACAAAAAATATAAGGAGAATAACAAATGTCTTTTACACCACATTCAGTAATATTTTTGTTCAATAATTACGATATATACAACTTGCCCATAGCGGCGTATATGGTACAAATAAACTCTTGTTCTTTAATAACGTGAGTTTGCCAGGGAACGTTACATTGCCCCCTGGCAGCATTTGGCAAAGAGTTTTTAGACTTTGACACAATGGTGCCAGTAACGTTCTTTACACTTGTACATTTTACGGAATGGCTCTTTAATTTAGTCCCAGGGTTATATAAGTTCATGGCTCCCCCATTTGGGCGTAGGCAAACAGGAAACCTGGGCAAAACTGTGCCGGAGCCCAGCAATCCCAGTTGGTTCATGGTCAATATTGTCCCTTTAGCAGTTATTCATTTGAATTAAATTAGCAGTTCGTAACAAACGGTTACACAATTACACAATATCACAGTCACATACAGTTCGACGGAAGTTTTTTGTGTGTGATACTACTATTCTTGTGATACACTACAAGGTCACTTGTCCTAGGATATATCACTTACGGACATACATAGTAAATGTTCAATGTTTATCGAAATGAAGTCATTGACATGTTATTCAGTTTATGTGAACATAAAAAAAATCAATAATGCTGTATTTGGTGAGCGGTGCGAAGTGATTGTTGAGCGGCGCTCGGCGCGGCGCGCTGACTCCGTGTAGGTCACCGCCCCCGGCGTTGACAGCTACGGCGCGGAGGGGCGTGGCTGTCTGTCTGGTCTGCTACGGGCTGCTGCGGCCGCTGCATAGCTGATGTAGCCGGATGCGCGTTGGATATCAGCTCGCCCGTGCGACGTCTTCTTGCAGTGCTCCAGGAAACATGCAACAAGTTCAGAAACAGTGTACTATCCTTATAGGCATTTTTCCTGCTGTGGGAAGGAACGCACACAGTTAGTGGCAGTTATTACTCAGTAGGCCTTCACTAGTCTGGTTTGCACAATGTTTCGTTGTCACAGTAACACGTTTTATGGGCATACAATATTTTTCACCATGTCATGACTTGTCATTAGTCACACGCAAGTTTTCACCTTTGGACAAAATGTATCTCTGTAGTCAATGCGCTTTCCTAGCGTCCCTTGACACACAAAGAGTTAAAGTTTGACACTAATTTGATCCACCGTCCGTTATCGGCTCACTGTTCGTGTCGTGCTAGTTCCTTGTCCACTTGCACACACGGCGATGATACAGTTTTTTATCACTTATACACAACTATTCCGTGACGTATTGCTGCAGCTTTAACAGTCACTGTCTGTCTCTGCCGCACAATACTGCACTTTTGTTAAAGTTCCTTTATTTTTATTTACAATGTCCGCTGTACAATTTTTTTTGTAACAGCACATTCGTAACTCTTTACCAAGGTGTGATATTAGCGTACATGGTAACAAATATTCAATATTTGGTATTAGTTTGCCCAAAAGTCATCTATATTCGTGTTCGAGTAGATTTTATTTGTGCATTCCAGCCGGATTCAGGCATATTGTTCAATAACTCCTTTGAACTCATGCCACACTTTATTATCAACGTCCTACGTAACTACAGTGTAGCCTCTGTAGGCAAAAATTGACTGGGACTGTATCTGGCTAGCTCTTTTTTACTGTTTGAATCTGCACATGCTTCAATTGAAGCTTCTTTGTGCGTAACTTTGCATTACATAAATTTGCAACACGTTTGCCTCCCGTGGTGCCCTCGGGTCACTACTGGGTGCATTATTTTCTCTAATAACATTGGTGAGATAATAAAGTTCTCAGGGCCTCATATTATTGATATTATTCTGGGTTCGAATCTGTCAGTCTGACAGCTACACATATATACATACATACACATAATAGAAAAGATTGTGCCAAGAAATATTTCAAATTTGGGCACATAGAAAATTATGTAGTACACTAACTAATCATTACTAAAATGTTCTTTTTGATTGAACTCTGTCACAGCTTAACACTACAAATAATTGCACTAATCAGATTATCTGTGCAAACATTTAGAGCATGTTCTAGATAACACAAATTAAAAGAGTACATAACACAAATATCCATACACATGAGAAAGTCAATCATATTCTTATAACTAAACACTTCTACACTAGTACATTATCTCTAAAGATCACACATCATTAATGCTCATTATTTACAAAAGAATGGTGTCCACATAGGACTATTAGTCTTTTACTGTAGGAATGCTTTTACATCCTTACGCGGATACAGTCCCCGTACTCTCCCTGAGTGGTGATCTGCTAAGAGATAGCTACACTCATGTGGCACACTTACTACTCTAAAAGGTCCATTGTACACCAATTGCCACTTGCTATTCTGTTTCAAGGATGCCGAGGACTTAGGATGATTGCGTAAGAGTACCAAGTCCCCAACACAAAATTTTTGGTTATTCATCACATGTCGATTATATTTTTCTTCCCTTTTGTAGCGCACCTGGTAAGGTTGCACCCTGCTTTTCTTATCTTGTGTGCTTATATGCAATGTATAACCTGAACAATTTATTTAACTCTCCAAATGCTCGTAAAAAAAAAAAACTTTTTCCTTCTTGGGCCAAGGAATGGAGTATGAGGCTCGACAGTAAGTTTTGTGAGATTTCACCTCGATATTGTACTGATATCCCTTAACAATTCCTGGTCGTTCTGAAAATACATCTGCATAATTAGATAATAACTGTACCAAATCCTGCTGTTGCATAGAGTTCAAATTTTCGGACTGTGATACTTTGTTCACAAGTGCGTCCACATTTGCTTTTAATTGATCACCTTGTACGTCAGGATAATAGAGATTCTGTCCTAGACAATGATTGTCTAAATGTAGTATCGACTGATTCCTACACTTTATGTTAATAGCATTACAATTAGGTACAGGTACCTCTTCAGATCTGAGCATGGACAATTCTATTCTCCTACCAGCATTCATCAAGCTTAATTTTCCCCGAGAAAGGTCGATTATTGCGTCCCTTTCTCTTAAAAAATCTACCCCCAAAATGCAGGCTACCTTTAAACCCTTTACTACCAGGAATGAGCACGCTATGGCTTCATCCCCTACATACATCTCTACCCGCACTTGGAGTTTAATTATTTGTCGCTGTGCACTTATGGCTCCAGTGACTTTACAATTATTCACGGGAAAAGTCAGCATACGCCTTTCCTTCCCCAGTACTTTGAATAAGTCCATACTCATAACACTGACAGTAGCACCTGTATCTACGACCGCTTGCACATCAATATTGTTAATTTTGATCTCTATTATCGCTTGTACTTTGTCTTTGTGCTCCTTTATGCACGTGGATGGTTCAGTTATTAATTCATCTCCCATCTGTACCCCGTCATTATACCTAAGGATACAGATTTTGTTCGGTGTTTTGTTCTGTGTCGGGCTGCTCTCACTCCAAACCTCAGCCGACGATGGAGAGCGTATCTCGGCTGCATCTAGTTTGTTGAATTATTGCTAGTGGATGGGTGTGGCTGCTCTGTGTCACTAACCTCCACTATGTGCACGTTGTGTTGCGTCGGCCGCCACGGTTGCGCAATTGGCGCATTTTGTGGTGGCGGTCGGTTATTGTCATATCTATCACTGTTTTGCCGGTCCGGACTGGGCCTCTGGTTCTGCGGCCAAGTTCGGTTTGCATCATTATAAGTATTAGTGTTGCTCGGCCCCCTGGCATTTTTCCATCTACTATTGCTTGGTGGGCCTGTTTCATACCGGTCATCGAACCTCCTTTTCCGGTCATTATTCACCGGCGGACTATTGCCGTTCCGGTCTCTACCTCTATTTCCGTTTTGTGCATACTTTTGTCTCCTATTATTACCTCCGCCGTTTCCATTACTTGGTGGAGGCGTGTTATTTCTACCATTTCTATAACCGTTTCCGTTACTTCTAGCCTGTTCAGAGGCTGCCTTAACGTCCTCCTGAATCAGGTCAATTGAGTCCAGAACAGACAAGAAATGTTCCATATCATTTTCGGGCACGTGTATAAGTTTTTCCTTTACATGTATCGGCAAGTGTGATTTCAAAAGCCTGATCAAATCCCGGGATGAAATCTGTTCGTCCCAGCAACGGGTCTTATTAATGTACTTCTCGAAATATTTTCGCAAATTGCCTAGTCGTGGAGAATACGGCTCTGGATTATATACCTCCTTCCGTAATCTCTCCTGGATACATGTTGACCAATAATTGGTCAAGAATGCTTTTTCAAATTGCTCATATGTATCACAACTGTCAGCTGCTTCGGTTGCCCATAATGCAGCATCTCCTTGTATGTAAGACATAACGAACTGTATTTTCTGGGTATGACTCCAAACGCTAGGCAAAATGTTTCTAAATCCCTTGATAAACACTACAGGGTGAACAGATTTCTTCTCCGTTGTAAAGATCTGAAACTGTCGGTTCCTAATCAAGCTTTCTTCAATCACTACTTTGGAATGACATTTATTTGTTTCGCTTACATTGGTTACCTGTTCTGTCTCGCAGTCGCAATTTTTTACTGCATTATTTATATGCCTATCATTGTTGGACCTGGCTGGCGTGACATACGCCTGTGCATCGTCATGCCGCAAGCTAAGCTCCATTTCGGCAAGACGACGGTCCACACTCCGCTGCCACAGCGGAATGTCTTTGTGCACTATCTTTTTTAGATCCTGCACATCCGCACTTGAGCCCACATCTCTGGCCTCAATTGCGGCGTGCACTTTCTGATCTATTTCTTTTATGATTTCATTTTCTACTTTGTGCACTTGTTCGATCACTTTGTCCTCAATTACTTGAGTTGTGTCAATTTCCAATTGCTCGACTCTGTTAGTCAGGACACTAATTTCCTCTACGATATTGGCGTCAGCCACTTGAATACTGTCTACTCTTTCGCTTAATTCATGCACTGTTTTGGGTATGGTTTCATATTTTTGTTTCAAACTAACAAGCTCACTTTGCATAACTTCTAAAGTTTGCATCAATTGCAAGTCCCTCTCATGCAGGCGTCGGTCACGCTCTGCTTGTTTAGCATCACGTTCTTTATCACGCTCTGCTTGTTTAGCATCACGTTCTTTATCGCGTTCTGCTTGTTTGCATGCAAATTCAGCTACCAATCTCTGGTCACGCTCTGCTTGCATATGCACAAATTCAGCTTGGAAATTGAGCATGCGCTCGAACATAACTCTTAATGATTGCACTTCTGACATCACACCACTCTCTGGTCCGTGTCCAGTGCTTGCGGATGGCACAGTATTTCCGCTATCAACTGAATCACTGGGTAGCAGTGGCAACATTTCTTGTCCTTCTGCCCCCAGATTCTCACATTGTACTTCCTGAACTACGTCACTAACATTACCTTGTGTCCCACTTTCCAACTCGGTATCACTACTTACTGACTGTTGCTCATTATCCATGTTGATATCTTTCTGACTACACAATCTAACCATAGTAAACAAAAGAAATAAAATCTGAACTAAATGTCCGAACACACAGGTTTCACTGACATAATCACACAAGAAATGGACATTAACTAATATACACTTACTATATACTACAATGACTAACTACCTAAATGTCCTGTTATTTTAAAACAATTTACTAACAACAAGCACACCACTAATGATCCGAGAACACTGCACTGAGGCTACTTTACTACCCACAGGACAACTACACTGTAGCTTTACCTTTTGGTGATCTATCTTAGGTGCAGCTGCCCCCTGGTATTGTGGTAGGTAATTAATTTTTCGAAATATTGAGCTCTCTTCTTCAGCTTGCCTCTGGGTACATAGTGTTCTCATGCAAAAAATCATACACAGGTATTACCACACAAAATTGGTTATGCAATACATACAATACATAGAAAAATTATTAAATGTTCTGCAACAAAGTTCGACTATATTAATTCCCTAGTTATCTCACGGGTAATTAGTGGTCACTGCATATTCGAGCCGCACGTTGGGCGCCAATTTAACGAAATTGTCGAGATGAATGGAATTGATTTGAAATTTCGTTAAAGAAGAATAATAAATTTTATCTTTTGCTTTTAAGTTAATTTTCTTTCGTGCGAACTTTGTTGTAGAACCACTCTCTTATTTTCGTGTGGTAATAAAAAATTTTACTTTCTTAAGAATTACGTACATTTAAAGAAAAAATAATATTTACGTGAACTCATATGAACTGGTTAAGAATATTAGGTTAAGAATTGAGTCCTTTAAATCTTTCGGCCTTGGCATACACTTTCCAGATGCAGTGGGTTTTTTGTTAAATATTTTTACTGAATTTTATCCTGGCACTAGCCATAGAACACAAGATTACCTCTATTAGCAGAAAATGTTTCAATTATAGCCAAGCCGACATTTATCACTGATCAAACCTACTTCACTATGCATTTGAGTTATATTAAAGAACCAAACTGTTTAAATTTCAATGTTAACTAACATTAACTATCCGCCTACGAATGCACAAACGTATAATTAATTCAAATTTTATCAGCCACAGGATCACTGAAAAAGAAGAACAAATTCTTAATTCACTATTGATTTTTATGCATCTGTTCCCGATTTACGGGTTTGATAATTTTTTTAATGTGCCGCCTCTGCTATTGTTGGTCGCGGCACAGCCCAGCAACACCGCTAAAAAATGCCGAAAAATTCTTAAAGAAATTTTATAGATGACGTGGGCAAGCTAATTTACATAAATAATTCACACCTTTGATAAACTCTAATATATTTAGATCAAACAACAATACACCTCACATTAATTCGTAACGCATCGTCTAATGGCGGCTAAGTCCAGACAGAGACAAAAGAAGTCTACACATTCGTAAAAAACTCTTTCACAGTGTCCTACCGCAATGACTTCTGAACAGAGAAGACCAAAGAATAATAATGCATTGTGCTTAAATAGTACTGCTGACTATTAACATTTCTTTGCAAATTGACGATATTATTCTCTTCTGACAACATTTTATATCTCTGCTATCGCAAATACTGACACATTTTACAATTACATAATAAATACAGAAAAATTCCTATCCTAAATACAGAGAAATATTACAACAAAAAATATAAGGAGAATAACAAATATCTTTCATACCACATTCAGTAATATTTTTGTTCAATAATTACGATATATACTACTTGCCCAGAGCAGCGTATATGGTACAAATAAACTCTTGTTCTTTAATAATGTGAGTTTGCCAGGGAACATTACAACTCCTAGCTATGAGGAAGCGAGGATTGCAGTAAAGAACGAATAGTGCATCGGACAGGAGACACTCGTATCCCAAAACTAATTCCTGTCGTATCCATAGAAACGTTACTCGATTTAGAAGGAAATGTAATAGAACCCATATCATTTATAGCGACGCAATTTCTATGTTAATTCGTCAATGTGAGGGAGCGAGAGATGCAGTAATGAAGGAACTGTGCATGGGAAAGCAGATACTCGTATCCCAATTCTAAATCCTGTCGTAACGTAATGCGATTTAGAAAGAGGAATCATAGGACCCAGAGTATTTCATAGCTACGCAATTTCTGTGTTAATTCGTCAATGTGAGGGAGCGAGGGTTGCAATATACAAGGAATAGTGCATCGGAAAGGAGATACTCATATCCCAAAAGAAAATTCTGTCGTTTCCATAGAGACGAGACTCGATCTAGCAGGAGAAGTCATAGAACCCATAGTATTTCATAGCGACGCAATTTCTGTGTTAATTCGTCAATGAGAGGGACCGAGGGTTGCAGTAAAGAACGAATAGAACATCGGAAAGGAAATACTCGTATCCCAAGAGATAATCCTGTCGTCTCCATTGAAACGTTACTCGATTTAGAACGAGATGTCATAGAACCCATAGTATTTCATAGCGACGCAATTTCTGTGTTAATTCGTCAATGAGAGGGAGCGAGGGTTGCAGTAAAGAACGAATAGTACATCGAAAAGGAAATACTCGTGTCCCAAAAGTAAATCCTGTCGTCTCCATTGAAACGTTAATCGATTTAGAACGAGATGTCATAGAACCCATAGTATTTCATATCGACGCAATTTCTGTGTTAACTCCTCAATGTGTGGGAGCGACGGTTGCAGATAAGAACGAATGGTGCATCGGAAAGGAGATACTCATATCCCAAAAGAAAATCCTGTCGTTTCCATAGAAACGAGACTCGATTTAGCAGGAGAAGTCATAGAACCCATAGTATTTCTCAGCGACGCATAATCTGTGTTAACTCCTCAATGTTTGCGAGCAAGGTTTGCAGTAAAGAACGAATAGTGCATCGGAAAGGAAATACTCGTATCCCAAAAGATAATCCTGTCGTTTCCATAGAAACGAGACTCGATTTAGCAGGAGAGGTCATAGTCGCCCAAAGTATTTCATAGCGACGCAATTTCTGTGTTAACTCCTCGCTATGGGGGAGCGAGGGGTGCAGTAAAGAACGAATAGTGCATCGGACAGGAGATACTCGTATCCCAAAACAAAATCCAGTCGTTTCCATAGAAACGTTACTCGATTTAGAAGGAGATGTAATAGAATCCATATAATTTCATAGCGACGCAATTTCTGTGTTAATTCGTCAATGTGTGGGAGCAAGAGTAGCAGTAAAGAAGGAACAGTGCATAGGAAAGGAGATACTCGTAACCCAAATCTAAATCCTGTCGTAACGTACTTCGATTTCGAAGGAGAAATCATAGAACCCATAGTATTTCATAGCTACGCAATTTCTGTGTTAATTCGTCAACGTGAGGGAGCGAGGGTTGCAGTATACAACGAATAGTGCATCGGAAAGGAGATACTCATATCCCAAATGAAAATCCTGTCGTTTCCATAGAGACGAGACTCGATCTAGCAAGAGAGGTCATAGAACCCATAGTATTTCATAGCGACGTAATTTCTGTGTTAATTCGTCAATGAGAGGGAGCGAGGGTTGCAGTAAAGAATGAATTGTTTATCGGAAAGGAGATACTCGATTCCCTAAAGAAAATCTTGTCGTTTCTATAGAAACGCGACCGATTTAGCAAGAGAGGTCATGGAACCCATTGTATTTCATAGCGACGCAATTTCTGTGTTAATTCGTCAATGAGAGGGAGCGAGGGTTGCAGAAAAGAGCGAATAGTGCATCGGGAAAGAGATACTCGATTCCCAAAAACAAACGTGTCGTTTCCATACAAACGAGACTAGATTTAGCAAGAGAAGTCACAGAACCTATTGTATTTCATAGCGACGCAATTTCCGTGTTAATTCGCCAATGTGAGGGAGTGAGTTTTGCGGTAAAGAACGAATAGTGCATCGGAAAGCAGATACTCGTATCCCAAAAGAAAATCCTGTCGTTTCCATAGAATCAAGACTTGTTTTAGCAGGAGAAGTCATAAAACCCATAGTATTTCATTGCGACGCAATGTCTGTGTTAATGCGTCAATGTGAGTTAGCGAGTGTTGCAGTAAAGAACAAATAGTGCATCGGAAAGGAGATACTCGTATCCCAAACGAAAATCTTGTCGTTACCATAAAAACGAGACTCGATTTTGCAGGAGAAGTCATAGAACCCAGGTAATTTATAGCGACGCAATTTCTGTGCTAATTCGTCAATGTGTGGGAGCGAGGGATGCAGTAAAGAAGGAACCGTGAATCGGAAAGGAGATTGTCGTATCCCAAAACTAAATCCTGTGTTCTCCATAGAAACGTCATTCGAACAAGAAGGAGAAGTCATAGAACACATAGTATTTCATAGCGAGGTAATTTCTGTGTTATTCGTCAATGAGAGGGAGCGAGGGTTGCAGTAAAGAGCGAATAGTGCATCGGAAAGGAGATACTCGTACCCCAAAAGAAAATCCTCTCGTTTCATAGAAACAAGACTCGATTTAGCAGGAGAAGCCATAGAACCCATAATATCTCATAGCGATGCGATTTCTGGGTTAAATCGTCTATGTGAGGGAGCGAGGGTTGCAGTAAAGAACGAATAGTACATCGGAAAGGAGATACTCGTATCCCAAAACTAAAGCCTGTCGTGACCATAGAAATAATACTTGATTATTAAGGAGATGTAATAGAACCCATAGAATTTCATAGCGACGCAATTTCTGTTTTAATTCGTCAATGTGTGGGAGTGAGAGATGCAGTAAAGAAGGTACAGTGCATGCGAAAGGAGATAATCGTACCCCAAAACTAAATCCTGTCGTTTCCATAGAAACGTTACTCGATTTAGATGGAGAAGTCATAGAGCACATAGTATATCAGGGCGAGGCAATTTCTGTGTTAATCCGTCAATGTGAGAAAACGAGGGTTGCAGTAAAGAACGAAGAGTGCATCGGAAAGAGATACTCGTATCCCAAAAGAAAATATTATCGTTTCCATAGATACGAGACTCGATTTAAAAGGAGAAGTCATAGAACCCACTGTATTCCATAGCGACGCAATTTCTGTGTTAATTCGTCAATGTGAGAGAGCGAGGGATGCAGTAAAGAAAGAACAGCGCATCGGAAAGGACATACTCTTATCCCAAAACTAAATCCTGTTGTGTCCATAGAAATGATACTCGATTTATATGGAGACGTCATAGAACCCATCGTATTTAATAGCGACGCAATTTCTGTGTTAATTTGTCAATGAGAGGGGGCGTGGGTCGGAATATAGAACGAATAGTGCATCGGAAAGGAGATACTCGTAACCCAATAGAAAATCTTGTCGTTTCCATAGAGACATAACTCGATTTAGCAGGAGAAGTCATTGAACCCATGGTATTTCATAGCGACGCAATTTCTGTGTTAATTCGTCAATGTGAGGGAGCGAGGGATGCAGTAAAGAACGAATAGCGCATCGGAAAGGAGATACTTGTATCCCAAAACTAAATCCTGTCGGTTCCATAGAAACGGACTCGATGTAGAAGGAGAAGTCATACAACCCATAGTATTTCATAGCGACGCAATTTCTGTGTTAATTCGTCAATGTGAGGGAGCTAGGGATGCAGTAAAGAACGAATAGCGCATCGCATAGGAGACACTCGTATCCCAAAACTAAATCCGGTCGTTTCCATAGGAACGTTACTCGATATACAAGGAGAAGTCACAGAACCCATAGTATTGCATAGCGACGCAATTTCTGTGTTAATTCGTCAATGTGAGGGAGCGAGGGTTGCAGTAAAGAACGAATAGTGCATCGAAAGGGGATACTCGTATCCCACAACCAAATCCTAAAGTTTCCACAGAAACGTTACTCGATTTAGAAGGAGAAGTCATACAACCCATAGTATTCCATAGTGACGCAATTTCTGTGTTAATTCGTCAACGCGAGGGAGCGAGGATTGCAGTAAAGAACGAATAATGCATCGGAAAGGAGATACTCATATCCCAAAAGAAAATCATGTCGTTTCCATAGAAACGAGACTCGATTTAGCAGGAGAAGTCGTAGACCCCATAGTATTTCATAGCGACGCAATTTCTGTTTTAACTCCTCAATGTGAGGAAGTGAGGGTTGCAGTAAAGAGCGAATAGTGCATCGGAGAGGAGATACTTGTATCCCAAAACTAAATACTGTCGTTTCCATTGAAACGTTACTCGATTTAGAAGGAGAATTCATAGAACCCATAGTAATTCGGAGCGATGCAATCTCTGTGTTAATTCGTCAATGTGAGGGTGCGAGGATTGCAGTAAAGAACGAATAACGCATCGGAAAGGAGATACTCGTAGCCCAATCGAAAATCCTGTCGTTTCTATAGAAAAGTTACTAGATTTAGAAGGAGATGTCATAGAACCCACAGTATTTCATAGCGACGCAATTTCTGTGTTAACTCCTCAATGTGAGGGAGCGAGGGTTGCAGTAAAGAACGAATAGTGCATCGGAAAGGAGATACTCGTATCCCAAAAGAAAATCCGGTCGTTTCCATAGAAACAAGACTCGATTTAGCAGGAGAAGTCATAGACACCATTGTATTTCATAGCGACGCAATTTCTGAGTTAACTCCTCAGTGTGAGAGAGCTAGAAATGCAGTAAAGAACGAATAGCGCATCAGAAAGGAGATACCCATATCCCAAAACTAAATCCTGTCGTTTCCATAGAAACGTTACTCGATTTAAAAGGAGAAGTCATAAATCCCATTGTATTGCATAGCAACGCAATTTCAGTGTTAATTCGTCAATTTGAGGCAGCGAGGGTTGCAGGAAATATCGAATAGTGCATCAGAAAGGCGATACTCGAATCCCAAAAGAAAATCCTGCCGTTTCCATAGATACGAGACTTGATATAGCAGGAGAAGTCTTAGAACCCATAGTATTTCAAAGCGACGCAATTTCTGTGTTAATTCGTCAATGTGAGGGAGCGAAGGTTCCAGGAAATAACGAATAGTGCATCGGAAAAGACATACTCGTATCCCAATAGATAATCTTGTCCTTTCCATAGAAGCGAGACTCGATTTAGCAGGAAAAGTCTTAGAACCCATAGTATTTCATAGCGACGCAATTTCTGTGTTAATTCGTCAATGTGAGGGATTAAGGGATGCAGTAAAGAGGGAACAGTGCATGGGAAAGGAGATACTCGTATCCCAAAAGAATATCCTGTCGTTTCCATATAGACGACACTCGATCTAGCAAGAGAAGCCATAGAACCCATAGTATTTCATAGCGAATCAATTACTGTGTTAATTCGTCAATGTGAGGGAGCGAGGGTTGCAGTAAAGAGCGATTAGAGAATCTCAAAGGAGATACTCGTATCCCAAAAGAAAGTACTGTCTTTTCCATAGAAACAAGACTCGATTTAGCAGGAGAAGCCATTGAACACATAGTATTTCATAGCGATGCAATTTCTGGTTTATTTCGTCAATGTGAGGGAAAGAGGGTTGCAGTAAAGAACGAATAGTGCATCGGGAAGGCGATACTCGTATTCCACAAGAAAATGCTCTCGATTCCATAGAAACCAGCCCCTATTTAGCAGGAGAAGTCATAGAACCCATAGTATTTCATAGCGACGCAATTTCTGTGTTATCTCCTCAATGTGAGATAGCGAGGAATGCAGTAAAGAACTAACAGTGCATCGGAAAGGAGATACTCGTTTCCCAAAACTAAATCCTGTCATTTCCATAAAAACTTTACTCGATTTAGAATGAGAAGTCATGAAACCCATAGTATTTCATAGCGACACAATTTCTGTGTTAATTCGTCAATGTGGGTGAGCGAGGTTTGCCGTAAAGAACGAATAGTGCAACGGAAGGAGATACTCTTATCCCTAAAGAAATTTCTGTCGTTTCCATATAAACGAGACTCGATGTAGCAGGAGAAATCATAGAACACATAGAATATCATAGCGACGCAATTTCTGTGTTAATTCGTCAATGTGAGGGAGCGAGGGTTGCAGTAAAGAACAATTAGTGCATCGGAAAGGAGATACTCGTATCCCAAAAGAAAATCTTGTCGTTTCCATAGAAACGAGACTCAATTCATCAGGAGAAGTCACAGAACCCATATTAGTTCATAGCGACGCAATTTCTGGGTTAAATCGTCTATGTGAGGGAGCGAGGGTTGCTATAAAGAACGAATTGAGCATCGGAAAGGAGATACTCGAATCCCAAAAGACACTCCTGTCGTTTCCATAGAAACTAGACTAGATTTTGCAGTAGAAGTCATAGAACGCATAGTATTTCATATCGACGGAGCTTCTGTGTTAATTCGTCAACGTGAGAGAGCGAGGGATGCAGTAAAGAAGGAACAGTGCATCGGAAAGGAGATACTTGTATCCCAAAACTGAATCCTGTTTTTTAATAGAAACGTTACTCGACTTAGCGGGAGACGGCATAGAACCCATAGTATTTCATAGCGACGCAAATTTTGTGTTAATTCGTCAATGTGAGATAGCGATGAATGCAGTAAAAAAGGAACAGCGCATCGGAAAGGAAATACTCGTAACCCAAAACTACATTCAGTCGTCTCCATAGAAACGGTACTGGATTTAGAAGGAGAAGTCATAGAACCCATAGAAGTTCATAGCGACGCAATGTCTGTGTTAATTCGTCAATGTGAGGGACCGAGTGATGCAGTAAAGAAGGAGCAGTGCATCGGAAAGGAGATACTCGTACCCCGAAAGAAAATCCAATCGTTTATATAGAAACGAGACTCGAATTAGCAGGAGAAGTCATTGAACACATGGTATTTCATAGCGACGCAATTTCTGTGTTAATTCGTCAATGTGAGGGAGCGAGGTATGCAGTAATGAAATAACAGTGCATCGGAAAGGAGATACTCGGATCCCAAAACTAAATCCTGTCGTTTCCATATAAACGAGACTTGATGTAGCAGGAGAAGTCATAGAACCCATAGTATCTCATTGCGACGCAATTTCTGTGTGAAATCGTCAATCTGAGGGAGCGAGGGATGCAGTAAAGAAGGAACAGTGCATCGGAAAGGAAATACTCGTACCCCAAAACTAAATCCAGTCGTCTGCATAGAAACGGTACTGGATTTAGAAGGAGAAGTCATTGAACCCATTGTGTTTCATAGCGACGCAATATCTGTGATAATTCCTCAATGTGAGGGAGCGAGACTTGCAGTATAGATCGAATAGTGCAATGGAAAGGAGATACACGTATTCAAAAAGAAAATCCTGTCGGTTGCATACAAACGAGACTAGATTTATCAGGAGAAGTCATAGTACCCATAGTATTTCATAGCGACGCAACTTCTGTGTTAATTCGTCAATGTGAGGGAGCGAGGGTTGCAGTAAAGAAGGAACAGTGCATCGGGAAACAGATACTCGTATCCCAAAACTAAATCCTAACGTATCCATAGAATCGTTACTCGATTTAGAAGGAGAAGTCATAGAACCCATAGTATTTCATAGCGACGCAATTTCTGTGTTATTTCGGCAATGTGAGGAAGCGAGGAATGCAGTATGGGACGAATAGTGCATCGGAAAGGAGATACTCGTTTCCCGTAAAAAATCGTCGTTTCCATAGTAACGAGTCTCGATTTAGCAGAAGTCATAGAACTCATTGTTTTTCATAGCGACGCAATTTCTGTGATAATTCCCCAATGTGAGGGAGCGAGACTTGCAGTATAGATCGAATAGTGCATTGGAAAGGAGATACACGTATTCAAAAAGAAAATTCTGTCGGTTCCTTACAAACGAGACTAAATTTGTCAGGAGAAGTCATAGAACCCATAGCATTTCATAGCGACGCAACTTCTGTGTTAATTCGTCAATGTGAGGGGGCGAGGGATGCAGTACAGGAGGAACAGTGCATCGGAAAGGTGATGCTCGTATTCGAAAACTAAATCCTGTCGTTAGCATAGAAACGAGACTCAATTCAGCAGGAGAAGTCATAGAACCCATATTATTTAATAGCGACGCAATTTCTGTGTTAATTCGTTAATGTGAGGGAGCGAGGGTGGCAGTAAAGGACGAATAAAGCATCGGAAAGGACATACTCGTATCCCAAAAGTAAAACCTGTCGTTTATATAGAAACGAGACTCGAATTTGCTGGAGACGTCATAGAACCCATAGTATTTCATAGCGACGCAATTTCTGAGTTAATTCGTCAATGTGAGGAAGTGAGATTTGCAGTATAGATCGAATAGTGCATCGGAAGGGGATACCCGTATCCCAAAAGAAAATCCTATCGTTTATATAGCAACGAGACTCGAATTAGCAGGAGAAGTCATAGAAACCATATTATTTCATAGCGACGCAATTTCTGTGTTAATTCGTCCATGTGAGGGAGTGAGGGTGGCAGTAAAGCACGAATAGTGCATCGGAAAGGAGATACTCGTATCCCAAAAGAAAATCCTATCGTTTATATAGAAACGAGACTCGAATTAGCAGAAGAAGTCATAGAACCCATAGTATTTCGTAGCGACGCAATTTCTGTGTTAATTCGTCAATGTGAGGGTGCGAGGGTGGCAGTAAAGAACGAATAGTGCATCGGAAAGGAGATAATCGTATCCCAAAAGAAAATTCTATCGTTTATATAGAAACAAGACTCGAATTAGCAGGAGAAGTCATTGATCCCATAGTATTTCATAGCGACGCAATTTCTGTGATAATTCGTCAATGTGGGGGAGCGAGGGATGCAGTAAAGAAGGATCAGTGCATCGGAAAGGAAATACTCGTACCCCAAAACTAAATCCAGTCGTCTCCATAGAAACGGTACTGGATTTAGAAGGAGAAGTCATTGAACCCATTGTGTTTCATAGCGACGCAATATCTGTGATAATTCCTCAATGTGGGGGAGCGAGACTTGCAGTATAGATCGAATAGTGCAATGGAAAGGAGATACACGTATTCAAAAAGAAAATGCTGTCGGTTCCATACAAACGAGACTAGATTTATCAGGAGAAGTCATAGAACCCATAGTATTTCATAGCGACGCAACTTCTGTGTTAATTCGTCAATGTGAGGGTGCGAGGGAATCAGTAAAGAAGGAACAGTGCATCGGAAAGGAGATACTCGTATCCCAAAACTAAATCCTGTCGCTTCCATAGAAAAGCTACTCGATTTAAAAGGTGGAATCATAGAACCCATAGTATATCATAGCGACACAATTTCTGTGTTAATTCGTCAATGTGAGGGAGCAAGGGTTGCAGTAAAGAAGGAACAGTGCATCGGAAAGGAGATACTCGTATCCCAAAACAAAATCCTTTCGTTTCCATAGAAACGAGGCTCGATTTAGCAGGAAAAGTAATAGAACCCATAGTATTTCATAACGACGCAATTTCTGTGTTAATTCATCAATGTGAGGGAGCGAGGGTTGCAGCAAAGAAGGAACAGTGCATCGGAAAGGAGATACTCGTATCCCAAAACTAAGTCCAGTCGTTCCCATAGAAACGTTACTCGATTTAGCAGGAGAAGTCATAGAACACATAGTAATTCATAGCGTGGCAATTTCTGTGTTAATTCGTCAATGTGAGGGAGCGAGGATTGCAGTAAAGAAGGAACAGTGCATCGGAAAGGAGATACTCGTATCTTAAAAGAAAATCCTGTCGTTTCCATAAAAACGAGACTCGATTTAGCTGGAGCAGTCATAGAACCCTTAAAATTTCATAGCGACGCAGTTTCTGTTTTAACTCGTCAATGTGAGGGGGCGAGGATTGCAGTAAAGAACGAATAGTGCATCGGAAAGGAGATACTTGTATCCCAAAAGAAAATCCTGTCGTTTCCATGGAAACGAGACTCGATTTAGCAGGAGAAGTCATAGAACCCATAGTATTTCATAGCGTCGCAACTTCTGTGTTAATTCATCAATGTGAGGGAGCGAGGTATGCAGTAAAGAAGGAACAGTGCATCGGAAAGGAGATACTCGTATCCCAAAACTAAATCCTGTCGTTTCCATAGATACGTTAGCCGATTTAGACGGAGAATTCATAGAACCCATAGAATTTCATAGCGACGCAATTTCTGTGTTAATTCGTCAATGTGAGGGGGCGAGGGTTGCAGTAAATAAAGAATAGTGCTTCGGAAACTAGATACTCGTATCCCAAAACTAAATCCTGTCGATTCCATAGAAACGTTTTTGATTTAGAAGGAGAAGTCATAGAACCCATAGTATATCATAGCGGTGCGATTTCTGTGTTAATTAGTCAGTGTGAGGGAGCGAGGATTGCAGAAAAGAACGAATAGTGCATTGGAAAGGGGATACTCGTATCCCAAAAGAAAATCGTGTCGCTTCCATAGAAATGAGACTCCATTTAGCAGGAGAAGTCATAGAACCCATAGTAATTCATAGCGAGGCAATTTCTGTGTTAATTCGACAATATGAGGGAGCGAGGTGTGCAGTAAAGAAGGAACAGTGCATCGGAAAGGATATACTCGTACCGCAAACCTTACACCTGTCATTTCCATAGGAACGTTACTCGATTTAGAAGGAGAATTAATAGAACCCATAGTATTTCATAGCGACGAGATTTCTGTGTTAATTCGTCAATGTGAGGGAGCGAGGGTTGCAGCAAAGAACGAATAGTGCATCGGAAAGGAGATGTATCCCAACAGAAAATCCTGACGTTTCCATTGAAGCGAGACTCGATTTAGCAGGAGAAGTCATAGAACCCATAGTATTTCATAGCGACGCAATTTCTGTGTTAATTCTTCAATGTGGGGGAGCGAGGGATGCAGTAAAGAAGGAACAGTGCATCGGAAAGAAGTTAATCGTATCCCAAAACTAAGTCCTGTCGTTTCCTTAGAAACGTTACTCGATATAGAAGGTGAAGTCATAGAACCCATAGTATTCCATAGCGACGCAATTAATGTATTAATTCGTCAATGTGAGGGATCGACGGTTGCAGTAAAGAAGGAATTGTGCATCGGAAATGGGGTACTCGTATCTTAAAAGAGATCCTGTCGTTTCCATAGAAACGAGACTCGATTTAGCAGGAGAAGTCATAGAACGTTCATAGCGACGCAATTTCTGTGTTAATTCGTCAATGTGAGGGAGCGAGGGTTGCAGTAAAGAACGAATAGTGCATTGGAAAGGGGATACTCGTATCCCAAAACTGAATCCTGTCGTCTCCATAGAAACGAGACTTGATTTAGCAGGAGTAGTCATGGAACCCATAGTATTTCATAGCGACGACCTTCTGTGTTAATTCGTCAATGTGAGGGAGCAAGGGTTGCAATAAAGGACAAATAGTGCATTGGAAAGGAGATACTCGTATCCCAAAAGAAAATCCTGTCGCTTCCATAGAAACGAGACTCGAATTAGCAGGAGAAGTCATAGAACGTTTATAGCGACGCAATTTCTGTGTTAATTCGTCAATGTGAGGGAGCGAGGGATGCAGTAAAGAAGGAACAGTGCATCGGAAAGGAGTTACTCGTCTCCATAAACTAAGTCCTGTCGTTTTCATAGAAACGTTACTCGATTTAGTATTAGATGCAATAGAACCCATAGTATTTCATAGCGACGCAATTTCTGTGTTTAATCGTCAATGTAAGCTAGCGAGGGTTGCAGTAAAGAACGAATAGTGCATCGGAAATGAGATAGTCGTATCCCAAAAGAAAATGCTGTCGTTTCCATAGAAAAGAGACTCGATTTAGCAGGAGAAGTCAAGGAACAGATATTATTTCACAACGACACAATTTCTGTGTTAGATCGTCAATGTGAGGGAGCGAGGGTTGCAGTAAAGAACGAATAGTGCATCGGAAAGGAGATACTCGTATCCCAAAAGAAAATCCTGTCGTTTTCATAGATACGTTACCCGATTTAGAAGGAGAAGTCATAGAACCCACAGTATTTCATAGCGACGCGATATCTGTGTTAATTCGTCAATGGAGCGAGCGAGGGTTGCAGAATAGGACGAATGGTGCATCGGAAAGGAGAACCGCGTATCCTAAAATTAAATCCTGTCGTTTCCATGGAAACATTACTCGATTTAGAGGGAGAATTCATACAACGAATAGTATTTCATAGCGATGCAATTTCTGTGTTAATTCGTCACTGTGAGGGAGCGAGGGTTGCAGTAAAGAACGAATTGTGCATCGGAAAGGAGATACTCGTCTGCCAAAAGAAAATCCGGTCGTGTCCATAGAAACGAGACTCGATTTAGCAGGAGTAGTCATAGATACCATAGTATTTCATAGCGACGCAATTTCTGTGTTAATTTGTCAATGTTAGCAAGCAAGGGTTGCATTAAAGAACGAATAGTGCTTCAGAAATGAGCAACTCGTAACGCAAAAGAAAATTCTGTCGTTTCCATAGGAACGAGACTCGATTTAGCAGGAAAAGTCGTAGAAAATATGGTATTTCATAGCGACGCAATTTCTGTGTCAATTCGTCAATGTGAGGGAGCGAGGGATGCAGTAATGAACGAACAGTGCACCGGAAAGGAGATACTCGTATCCCAAACCAAAATCCTGTCGTTTCCATAGAAACGTTACTCTATTTACAAGGAGAATTCATAGAACACATAGTATTTCATAGCGACGCAGTTTCTGTGTTAATTCGTCAATGTGAGGGAGCGAGGGTTGCAGGTAAGAACGAATAGTGCTTCGGTAAGGAGATACTCGTATCCCAAAACTAAGTCCTGTCGGCTCCATAGAAACGTTACTCGATTTAGAAGGAGATGCCATTGAACCCATAGAATTTCATAGCGACGTAATTTCTGTGTTAATTCGTCAATGTGAGGGAACGAAGGTTGCAGTAAAGAACGAATAGTGCATCGGAAAAGAGATACTCGTATCTTAAAGGAGAGTCCTGTCGTTTCCATAGAAACGAGTCTCGATTTAGCACGAAAAGTCATAGAACCCACAGTATTTCATAGCGACGCATTTTCTGTGTAATTACGTCAATGTGAGGGAGGGGGGGATGCAGTAAAGAAGAAACAGTGCATCGGAAAGGAGATGTTCGTATCCCAAAAGAAAATCCTTTCGTTTCCATAGAAACGAGACTCTACTTTGCAAGAGATGTCATAGAACTCATAGTATTTCATAGCGACGCTATTTATGTGTTAACTCGTCAATGTGAGGGAGCGAGGGATGCAGTCAAGAAGGAATAGTGCATCGGAAAGGAGATACTCGTATCCCAAAACTAAGTCCTGTCGTTTCCATAGAAACGTTACTCGATTCAGAAGGAGATGACATAGAGCCCATAGTATTTCATAGCGACGCAATTTCCGTGTTAATTCGTCAATGTGAGGGAGCGAAGGTTGCAGTAAAGATGGAATAGTGCGTCGGAAATGAAATACTCGTATCTTGAAAGAGAATCCTGTCGTTTCCATAGAAACGAGTCTCGATTTAGCAGGAGAAGTCGTTGAACCCATGGTATTTGATAGCGACGCATTTTGTGTGTTAATTCGTCAATGTGAGGGAGCCTGTGTTGCAGTAAATATTGAATAGTGCATCGGAAAGGAGATACTCGTATCCCAAAACTAAGTCCTGCCGTTTCCATAAAAACGTTACTCGATTTAGAAGGAGATGCCATTGGACCCATAGTTTTTCATAGCGACGCAATTTCTGTGTTAATTCGTCAAAGTGAGGGAGCGAGGGTTGCAGTAAAGAACGAACAGTGCATCGGAAATGAGATACTCGTATCCCAAAAGAAAATGCTGTCGTTTCCATAGAAAAGAGTTTCGATTTAGCAGGAGAAGTCATAGACCACATATTATTTCATAGCGACACAATTTCTGTGTCAATTCGTCAATGTGAGGAAGCGAGGGATGCAGTAAGGAACGGACAGTGCATCGGAAAGGACTTACACCTATCCCAAACCTAAATCCTGTCGTTTCCATAACAACGTTACTCTATTTAGAAGGAGAATTTATAGAACACATAGTGTTTGACAGCGACGCAATTTCTGTGTTAATTCGTCAATGTGAGGGAGCGAGGGTTGCAGTAAAAAACGAATAGTGCTTCGGAAAGGAGATACTCGTATCCCAATAGAAAATCCTGTTTGTTCCATAGAAACAAGACTCGATTTAGCAGGAGAAGTCATTGAACCCTGTGATGTTACAAAATAGAAGTGATGTTGCTATTCAATGGAAAGTTGGAAATTGAGATTTAACTAACTGTTTTATCAATCACAATTGGCGTAAGAATCATGGATTGACCATTGTCATAAAATATTGCATTATGAGATGTGAATAGTTTTTACTTGCGGTTTCGCATGGCTTGAGGCAGTCACAACTAGCGTGCTATTGATTAAGAAGTTGCGTTATCGTCTTTCTAATTACTTCATGATCGTAGATACGATCATACCCGGTTGTGAAGTTATTGTTATGACAAAAAAATTTCCTAAGGGACCAGAAAGTTCTTAAGGGCGCAAAAACAACTGTAACATCACACAAAAGAGAAATTCAATATTAAAGCTGATGCAAGAAGACGATTAAACGGTTTTCTTTTTATCAATGTAACACGCACATTGGACTGCTGATCTTGGAGTCTGTAATATTAGCAAAATGCATAATTAAAATGAAAATAATACTGAGGAGATAATAGAAATGAGCACTGCTAAATGATTCAGTATTCCCAGAACAAATATTTATTATAACTAAAACATATATCGTACCTTAAGCGTAATACTACAATGACGGTAGATTTTTATGTCCATATCATGTCCATTGAGCGCTCTTTTATATAGCCATTGTCCTCTTGAGTCGCTCGTGCTTCGTCACGGTAAGTTACAACAGTTCTTCTTCCTACACTTCACTCAAAACTTAGACGGAACACGTTTTTATTTATTTAGTAAAAATAATTAGATCAGACCGCCACAAATCTGCGTCCGTCTTACTCGAGAAAAACAGTAAAAGTCTTCTTAGCGCTCAAGGCTTCATTTGTTCTCCAGCGAACAAAATAGTGAAGGATCGTATATCTATCCGTATTTTTCTGTTTTTATTGCCGCCCCAAGACGACAAATTACATCATTAGAAAATTCCACCGTCGCTATGCGACGCCTCATTATACATTAATCATTATTTACAAACAAGTATTTGCCTTCTGGGTGAAAGTATTAACTACTCGTATTTGCTGTTTTAATGAAGTCAAAAATAGCGAATATCACATTGCCTCCCATGAGGAGAGAGGGAATGCCGAAGGATTACCTCGATCCTCATGTCCTCATGAGATATTCGTGATTTTTGGTGTGACATTTACATAACGTTACTGGCGTACAAAGTACATAAATTGAAATCACATTTATAAACATATATCAGATATTTATCATTTTTCAAAATAAAGTTTTTCATTCTTTGTTCATCAGTCACTTCATTCCATAATACCAAGATTAACATTTATGTGCATATTTAAGTTTGGTCCATATTTGCTTATAACAATAAGTGAACGTTCATTTCGCTCTTCAGGGGATAGAATTCAGAAATTACTTTCTCTTGAGCTTAACAGCTAATACATGAGTACAGTGAGTGCTTATTTTCACTAAACTAGAGTGGACAATGTTCGAGCATCTGTTGACTCATTGTGGTTCAATTACAGTTTAATAACGTAGCACTACACTTCGTGATGCTTTCACTTTCTGTGTTAGCTGTCTACGGCGTTCATCATGCAGTACATCTGTCCTTTCCATTGTGGTGCCAGGAATTCAAGTGGGTTCCCGGGTTTTTATTTACAATATGAAACAGAAGAAGTGGAAAATTATTAGTATGACTTACAAGCTACTGGATACATTTGTTAAGGATTGGGACTGGTCTGGAGTTTAGGGTCTTCCTATAGTGCACATTCATTTTCTTTGTCCATCAAGAGACAGGGTTATAATTCATTTTAGCAGTGTTCAGGAGTGCCGGTATTAATGGCTTTAAGGCCTGAGTAATCTATCAATCTACTTCTCACTCATCTTAACTTCAACCCAAGAAAATCGCTTAATTTACATATGAAGATGTAGTCACACAAGTGTACAAATGTCTTTCCTCCAGTATGTACGATGGAAGTCATGGCGGTTAGCAGTTTAAAGTTTGGATTGTTTCGTCACCCACACGTCAGCCACTCACAGCGGCTGCACAGTGTTGCGTGAGCTCCAACCCTCAGTATCCGTTCGCGCTAAGTCTGTAACAGAGCTGCTGGTCGTAGATTGCTCCTTCTTTTTGTGAACTTCGTATCACACGAGTGCGTCGATACAAACACCTCGCGCGCGTTTCCCATCGGAGGAGCCGGACACTGAAGTTGCCTCCATACTTCTCTGTCAACTGCCTCCCATGAGGCTCACAGGTAAGTGACGACGAATGTTTTAGCTGTCGCTGCACTTAGAACAACACTGAACTTTGCGTTGCACCTGTTGTCGTAGCCTTGACTTCTTTTTACACTTGCAGTACAACACTACCACTAATATACAGTGAACAGTTACTTTTATTATGCACGTCGCACTTTAGTGTGCATCTTCACACAGCATTCGTGCTTAGTTCCTTCGCCGATGGAGTTCATTTACAAAACAATCAATTTTGCACGTTTCCTCCACTGGTATAGAAAGACTTATATTCTACTATTTACAAAATATCACTTACGAGCTAATATTTACAATTAATGGTCACTCCTTTTGTTAAGTCCAGTGAACAACTGCTTTATGAATGGACTCTTTATATCTCAAGATTTGCTTTCGCTAGTGAACCTAAAAATATTCTTTCAAACTTTCTTTTAAGTGCTCATCTCCTCATTATGAAAACTACAGGTTTCGCAACACTCGTTGCATTTATTCTTTAGTGCACCCAAGATCATTTTCTACTGCCACGCAGCATATCTACTACTTAACGAGTACACATTTAACGCTGAATCTTTTTTTTTCTTTTTGTGCTTTCCTTTGTGCTTGCCAAATTTTTTTATATTTGAGGGCAGACTGGATAACAATAGTTCTCCCTCTTCGCTTCATGTACTCAGCAATCGTTCTCTGTTAAAAAAAAAATAGGGTAACGCGTGTCTACTATTTTTTTTTGCATGAATGGAATTACCGACAGTTCACTGGGTTTACGCAACCGGTCCATAACAAACATTACCAAAGCTAGCGAAGTTCACCACGCTACGTGTCTCATTTCTCATAAGCACTGCTTTGCTTCGAAGCACACGTGCCTTTTACAAGTCGACCCTTGGTCTGGGTTAATGAACCAGGATCAAAAGGAACGGGCAGAAGGAAAATGGATTTCATAAGAGGAGTGTCTTAGGAGACATTTTTGCAATTAAATCTGCACGTAAATAAAATTATCATAATAAACATAGGCACATATATAAATTTCAACCTCTTTCATTACAGCATGCTTTGCTACTTCTACGTCTTACTCTGGTTATAGTCAGTATTAAGTTTAAATATCACTGCATTGCTTGTTCTTTAGATTAGCCTTCAATTAGGGTATTGAATGGTCGCTAGATTACACTACAAATCTTCTGAAGATCTTTACTTGGACTTATTTATGATACAGGGGGCTTGCTGTGTGGTTATTTAGTAACTTGATTCTACTGAAATCAATTCGTCAGCTAACATTCCTCATATACTCTTTACATTGGGCTCAGATCACAGGGAAATAGTTTACTTTCATAGCAATTAATGGCTTCGTGGAGTACTTACGCTACATTATTGATGCTTCATGGTTTGCCTCCATTTGTACTGTATTTCACCTAACTTAGTTTACTACAGCTTATTGTCTCCTTGCGTGAACACATGTGGGTTACCACTTGTTTTTCCATTTAACAGCACGCTTTAACTGAACTTTAAGCTATTTCTCCTACTCCTGTCCACTGTCTGGAGTGTTTGAACATGTACCTTTTTTTTTTTTTTTTAAGCAGGTAATTTGGGCTTTTACAACAGAACTTCAAGTACTTACATTACTAAAAATAAATCTATAAATGTTCTTGTACCTTGAGAGAAGTGCTTATTTACGCATCCTCCTCCATTTCTCACCTTTACATATTTTATTTAGCTCCGGGCAATCACCTCGCAAGCACTTTTTTTCTTATTACTAACTTAAAATTAAATTGAAATTCTTGGTGCAACCTCAATTTCCTGCTTCAGCTTGTTGAAGAAATATCAGTTCATGTCCATCACTATAAACAATTTTTTCATACATAGCATTTAATACTTAAAGTTTACATGTAATAGCCGTTACCATGTAGTCAGTGCGCTGTTCAACACAATACTTATCATTAACAGTTCACACAAGGAAATTTCCAGTACGTAAGAAGCAAGAAACCGAAACAGATTCTATCTGCAGTTGAGGCTGTGTCTGTAAACTAACTCTCTGTTTCAATGGACCAATCGCTCCCGATATGGAGCAGCCCTGAATCGGCAATGATAAAACTTTTGAAACAGAAGACACCTGTCTGAAGAGACATGGTGACATGACATTGATGTTTGCTCCTGTATCAACAACTGCTGTGAAAGGAATGTTGGCAATAAAAATCTTAATCGAAGCCTGGACCTGTTCATCATAAATGTCGTTAATGTCTTGAGCTTCTATGTCAGGTGCAAGGTCATCTCGTAAGTCGGTCTCATGGTCGTACCGTATCGCATTAACATACTCAGAATCAGAGTATTCGTTAGTACCCCCACTGGAACCGGCAGCGACCTCTAGGAGGCTGAAAGGTGCTGCCTCTAATTTTCCGCAGGATGTTTAACCTGTTTGTCATTCACGGCCTTAAGTGTTTGTTCCGTTTCATATTGGTGCTGGTTATGTGGTACAAATGTCGGTGTAGAGGGGTAAAATCCACTGGGTGCATTGACTTGTGAATAAAATACTTGAGACGTCTGCTGTCGCCCGATCTTTTGGTTGCCGGCAGAACCATTTCCTTGTGAAGGAAAGTTCGCATTTGGTACCGTTTGAAAATTGTTCCGCGGTCCTCTATTCTGTGAAAAGTTGTTCTGATGTGCTGGGTGGCCTCCTCCTTGCCCATGCCACTTGCTATTTTTCGACCTATAACTTTGATTGTACACTGGTCCATTTGAAAAATTACCACTAGTTTGTGGAGAATTTCCATACTGCTCAGGCGCAGAATTAAAGGGTGGGTTTCCGTACTGATGTTGTTCCTGGTGGTTGTAAATTGGGTGGTATCTCTGCTGATTACTGTAATTGGTTTTCTGCTTCCGTTTAAAGTTATTGCCGTTTGCGTTTTGATAACGGCTGGCAGGTTGGTAACAGCGGTCGCAGTAGCTCGCTCTCTCCTTGGGCGCATTGTTGTCCGCGTGCGATGCATTCTGCTGGCTGCCAGGGAAGAATTTGCCGCTGCCAACCTTGGAGCGCACATCCTCGCTAATTAAATCTAAGGAATCCAGCACAGAAAGGAATACATCCGTGTCTTCTTCGGACACATTTACTAATTTCTCTCTAATAGACACAGGGAGTTTGCTTTTGAGAATCATAATTACGTCCTTGGAAGAAATCGGAGAATCCCAGAATTTAATTTTTGCTAGATACTTCTCAAAGTATCGCCGGAGACTTCCATGCTTCTCATTGAAAATTTCCGCACCATACACCTCCTTCCTTAATCTTTGCTGTACCCCATTACTCCAAAATTTTGCCAAGAACATTTTCTCAAACTCTTCATAATTCCTACACGTGTCTACCATTTCCGTTGCCCATAATGCTGCATCACCAGAAATAAAGCCAGTGACGAACTGAATACGCTGTCTGTCTGTCCAGCTCCTGGGAAATATGCCGGAAAAATTCTTTAGGAACACGATGGGGTGTATTTCTCGCTTCTGCGGATGAAAAACAGGAAAAGTGCGATGCTTAATCACACTTTCCTCTTGCATTAAACTCACGATTGTGGGCGGATCATTTATTTTCCCTACTCGGGGCTCAACAGGACTGTTGTTTTGCATGTAATCAGGCGGTGAACGATAAGGAGTTGACTGACATTCGTCACCGTCTAAAGAGTTGTTCCCTATAGTTTGCGTATGTGTGTGCGGATTTTCTACCCAGTTTCTCAGCATTCTGACTTCGTCCACTACTTGCTGCTTCCACTCGGGAAGATCCCGTGTAAGTGTCCTCCGAATCTGTCCCAATTCAGAAACTACTGTGTCTCCCGACTTACCAGGAGCAGCTAAGATTTCATAAGTTACATCCTTGACAGTCTCCCTAAGCTCCTCCCTGACCTTCTTTTCGATAAAAATATCTTTACCCTTTATCCATTCACTGTAGTGTTCCGACAATGCCTCCGCGTGTGCTTTCACGGTGCTCTTAACCTGTTCTTCGATATTGATTGAGTCTATCTGCCACGACAGATCCTCTACTACACCTTCAATGTCAGATACTGCATTTCTAACTGAGTTTATTTCTTTGGTAGCTGCCTGAATTTTTGTGTTTAATGTTCCAGATACTTCAGCTATCTCACTTTTCACCTGTTTCTGCATTTTCTGAATTTGATCACTGATCTTAGTTTGCACCTCACCCAAATGGGTATTTAATTCAGCCGTAATTTCTTTATGCAGATCTGTTTTGATTGTGCCTACCTGTGTTTTTAATGATTCGCTTACAGCATCTAATCGGGCGTTAACAGTCTCATTTTGTGTTTTTATAGTCTCATTTTGTGTTTTTACTGATTCGCTTACAGCATCTAATCGGGCGTTAACAGTCTCATTTTGTGTTTTTATAGTCTCATTTACTGCGTCAAACTGTTGTTTCAGCATTTCCATTAACGCACCGAGGTCATTTGTAGCTGCAGCGGGAAGAATTTGGACTTTAGGGTCACTTTCCCCTGTTACAGACATGGTTAGTTCGGTTTCCACACGGGAACCTACCGTTCGCGATCGTAAAGGGTATGGAATACTATTAACGTCTTCACTCCTGTCTCCTGTTGTCACCTGTCTCTGTTTACTATCTGCCATTTTCGTCAGTAAACCACGTGCTACGCATGGCTTTCGTCGTTTGTCAGTGACGTGGTGAGTCCGCTAAGAGCACCACTCTCGCGTGAGCAACAAATGAAATTCTATCTGGCAAGAAGACAAGATGGAACCTAACCGTTTCAGACAAATGAATGAAGATGCTCTTCACTGCAAATTGCACACACTATCCACCATGTTGAAAATGTAATACAGGTATACTAACAATGGGGAGAAATAATTTCTATTATCAGACTACGAAGAATTTTACTTTGAAAGATAAAATAAAGCAGATTTTCTATAGCGGGAAGGAGATAGAAAGGATGTGGATCGACTTGGAAAAGCAACGTTGCTACTGAAGCACTACACTGCGTATGCAAAATTCTGACTTACTTTTTGATGGCTTGATTACCGCTATGTTGTCTCAGCAAATTCACGTCTCTTTTCTTTTCTTTTCTCTCGGTAATTAAACTGCATTATTGACCGTTATTCTCACAGAGAGACGATGTGTACATGAAACGACAGAACATTTATTAACACAAGCACATAGAAAATTTTCCAAGAATTTGAACTAATTTTTGGTCAAGTCCCTGTTCGGGCGCCAAGTGCGATGTTACAAAATAGAAGTGATGTTGCTATTCAATGGAAAGTTGGAAATTCAGATTTAACTAACTGTTTTATCAATCACAATTGGCGTAAGAATCATGGATTGACCATTGTCATAAAATATTGCATTATGAGATGTGAATAGTTTTTACTTGCGGTTTCGCATGGCTTGAGGCAGTCACAACTAGCGTGCTATTGATTAAGAAGTTGCGTTATCGTCTTTCTAATTACTTCATGATCGTAGATACGATCATACCCGGTTGTGAAGTTATTGTTATGACAAAAAAATTTCCTAAGGGACCAGAAAGTTCTTAAGGGCGCAAAAACAACTGTAACATCACACAAAAGAGAAATTCAATATTAAAGCTGATGCAAGAAGACGATAAAACAGTTTTCTTTTTATCAATGTAACACGCACATTGGACTGCTGATCTTGGAGTCTGTAATATTAGCAAAATGCATAATTAAAATGAAAATAATACTGAGGAGATAATAGAAATGAGCACTGCTAAATGATTCAGTATTCCCAGAACAAATATTTATTATAACTAAAACATATATCGTACCTTAAGCGTAATACTACAATGACGGTAGATTTTTATGTCCATATCATGTCCATTGAGCGCTCTTTTATATAGCCATTGTCCTCTTGAGTCGCTCGTGCTTCGTCACGGTAAGTTACAACAGTTCTTCTTCCTACACTTCACTCAAAACTTAGACGGAACACGTTTTTATTTATTTAGTAAAAATAATTAGATCAGACCGCCACAAATCTGCGTCCGTCTTACTCGAGAAAAACAGTAAAAGTCTTCTTAGCGCTCAAGGCTTCATTTGTTCTCCAGCGAACAAAATAGTGAAGGATCGTATATCTATCCGTATTTTTCTGTTTTTATTGCCGCCCCAAGACGACAAATTACATCATTAGAAAATTCCACCGTCGCTATGCGACGCCTCATTATACATTAATCATTATTTACAAACAAGTATTTGCCTTCTGGCTGAAAGTATTAACTACTCGTATTTGCTGTTTTAATGAAGTCAAAAATAGCGAATATCACAACCCATAGTATTTCATAGCGACGCAATTTCAGTGTTAATTCGTCAATGTGTGGGAGCGAGGGTTGCAGTGAAGAACGAATAGTGCATCGGAAAGGAGATACTCGTATCCCAAAACTACATCGTGTCGTTTCCATTGAAACACGTCTCGATTTAGAAGGAGAACTCATAGAACCCGTAGTATTTCATAGCGACGCAATTTCTGTGTTAATTCGTCAATGTGAGGCAGCGAGGGATGCAGTAAGGAAGGAACAGTGCATCGGAAAGGAGATACTCCTATCCCAAACCTAAATCCTGTCGTTTCCATAGAAACGTTACTCTATTGAGAAGGAGAATTTATAGAACACACAGTATTTCACAGCGACGCAATTTCTGTGTAATTCGTCAATGTGAAGGAGCGAGGGTGGCAGTAAAGAACGAATAGTGCATCGGAAAGGAGATGCTCATATCCCAAAAGAAAATAATGTCGATTCCATAGAAAAAGACTCCATTTAGCAGGAGAAGTCATAGAACACATTGTATTTCATAGCGACGCAATTTCTATGTTAATTCGTCAATGTGAGGTAGCGAGGGTTGCGGTGAAGAACCAATACTGCATCGGAAAGGAGATACTCGTATCCCAAAAGGAAATCCTGTCGTTTCCATAGAAACGATTTTCGATTTCGGAGGAGAAGTCTTTGAACCCATAGTATTTCATAGCGACGAAATTTCTGTGTTTATTCGTCAATGTGAGGAAGCGAGGGTTGCAGTAAAGAACGAATAGTGCATCAGAAAGAAACTACTCGTATCCCAAAAGAAACTGCTGTCGTTTCCATAGAAACGAGACTCAATTTAGCAGGAGAAGTCATAGAAAACATGGTATATCACAACGACGCAATTTCTGTGTTAATTCGTCAATGTGAGGGAGCGAGGGATGCAGTAAAGAAGCAACAGTGCTTCGTAAAGGAGATACTCGTATCCCAAACGTAAATCCTGTCGTTTCCATAGAAACGTTACTCGTTTTAGAAGGAGAATTCATAGACCACATAGTATTTCATAGCGACGACATTTCTGTGTTGATTCGTCAATGTGAGGGAGCGAGGGTTGCAGGTAAGAACGAATAGTGCTTCGGAAAGGAGATACTCGTATCCCAAAAGAAAATCCTGTCGTTTCCATAGAAACAAGACTCGATTTAGCAGGAGAAGTCATATTACTTTTAGTATTTCATAGCTACGCAATTTCAGTGTTAATTCGTCAATGTGTGGGAGCCAGGGTTGCAGTAAAGAACGAATAGTGCATTGGAAAGGAGATGCTCGTATCCCAAAAGAAAATCCTGTCGTTTCCATAGAAAAGAGACTCGATTTAGCAGGAGATTTCATAGAACTCATAGTATTTCATAGCGACGCTATTTCTGTGTTAATTCGGCAATATGAGGGAGCGTGGGATGCAGTAAAGAAGGAACAGTGCATCGGAAAGGAGATACTCGTATCCCAAAACTAAGTCCTTTCGTTTCCATAGAAACGTTACTCGATTTAGAAGGAGATACCATAGAACCCATAGTATTTCATAGCGACGCAATTTCTGTGCTAATTCGTCAATGTGAGGGAGCGAAGGTTGCAGTAAAGAAGGAATAGTCACCGGAAATGAGATACTCGTATCTTAAAAGAGAATCCTGTCGTTTCCATAGAAACGAGTCTCGCTTTAGCAGGAGAAGTCGTAGAACCCGTGGTATTTCATAGCGACGCATTTTCTGTGTTAATTCGTCAATGTGAGGGAGCGAGTGTTGCAGTAAATATCGAATAGTGCATCGGGAAGGAGATACTCGTATCTCAAAACTAAGTACTGTCGTTTCCATAGAAACGTTACTCGATTTAGAAGGAGAAGTCATAGAACCCACAGTATTTCATAGCGACGCATTTTCTGTGTAAATTCGTCAATGTGAGGGAGCGAGGGATCCAGTAAAGAAGAAACAGTGCATCGGAATGGAGATACTCGTATCCCAAACCTAAATCCTGTCGTTTCCTTAGAAACAAAGCACTATTTAGAAGGAGAATTCATAGAACACATAGAATTTCATAGCGACGCAATTTCTATGTTAATTCGTCAATGTGTGGTAGCGAGGGTTGCGGTGAAGAACCAATACTGCATCGGAAAGGAGATACTCGTATCCCAAAAGGAAATCCTGTCGTTTCCATAGAAACGATTTTCGATTTCGGAGGAGAAGTCTTTGAACCCATAGTGTTTCATAGCGACGAAATTTCTGTGTTTATTCGTCAATGTGAGGAAGCGAGGGTTGCAGTAAAGAACGAATAGTGCATCAGAAAGAAACTACTCGTATCCCAAAAGAAACTCCTGTCGTTTCCATAGAAACGAGACTCAATTTAGCAGGAGAAGTCATAGAAAACATGGTATTTCACAACGACGCAATTTCTGTGTTAATTCGTCAATGTGAGGGAGCGAGGGATGCAGTAAAGAAGGAACAGTGCTTCGTAAAGGAGATACTCGTATCCCAAACGTAAATCCTGTCGTTTCCATAGAAACGTTACTCGATTTAGAAGGAGAATTCATAGACCACATAGTATTTCATAGCGACGACATTTCTGTGTTGATTCGTCAATGTGAGGGAGCGAGGGTTGCAGGTAAGAACGAATAGTGCTTCGGAAAGGAGATACTCGTATCCCAAAAGAAAATCCTGTCGTTTCCATAGAAACAAGACTCGATTTAGCAGGAGAAGTCATATTACTTTTAGTATTTCATAGCTACGCAATTTCAGTGTTAATTCGTCAATGTGTGGGAGCCAGGGTTGCAGTAAAGAACGAATAGTGCATTGGAAAGGAGATGCTCGTATCCCAAAAGAAAATCCTGTCGTTTCCATAGAAAAGAGACTCGATTTAGCAGGAGATTTCATAGAACTCATAGTATTTCATAGCGACGCTATTTCTGTGTTAATTCGGCAATATGAGGGAGCGTGGGATGCAGTAAAGAAGGAACAGTGCATCGAAAAGGAGATACTCGTATCCCAAAACTAAGTCCTTTCGTTTCCATAGAAACGTTACTCGATTTAGAAGGAGATACCATAGAACCCATAGTATTTCATAGCGACGCAATTTCTGTGCTAATTCGTCAATGTGAGGGAGCGAAGGTTGCAGTAAAGAAGGAATAGTCACCGGAAATGAGATACTCGTATCTTAAAAGAGAATCCTGTCGTTTCCATAGAAACGAGTCTCGCTTTAGCAGGAGAAGTCGTAGAACCCGTGGTATTTCATAGCGACGCATTTTCTGTGTTAATTCGTCAATGTGAGGGAGCGAGTGTTGCAGTAAATATCGAATAGTGCATCGGGAAGGAGATACTCGTATCTCAAAACTAAGTACTGTCGTTTCCATAGAAACGTTACTCGATTTAGAAGGAGAAGTCATAGAACCCACAGTATTTCATAGCGACGCATTTTCTGTGTAAATTCGTCAATGTGAGGGAGCGAGGGATCCAGTAAAGAAGAAACAGTGCATCGGAATGGAGATACTCGTATCCCAAACCTAAATCCTGTCGTTTCCTTAGAAACAAAGCACTATTTAGAAGGAGAATTCATAGAACACATAGAATTTCATAGCGACTCAATTTCTGTGTTAATACGTCAAAGTGAGGGAGGGAGGGTTGCAGTAAAGAACGAATAGTGCTTCGGAAATGAGATACTCGTATCCCAAAAGAAAATGCTGTCGTGTCCATAGAAAAGAGACTCGATTTAGCAGGAGAAGTCAATGAACCCATATTATTTCATAGCGACACAATTTCTGTGTTAATTCGTCAATGTGAGGGATCGAGGGTTGCAGTAAAGAACGAATACTGCATTGGAAAGGAGATACTCGTATCCCAAAAGAAAATCCTGCCGTTTCCATAGAAACTCGACTCGATTTAGGAGGAGAAGTCATTGAAACCATAGTATTTCATAGCGACGCAATTTCTGTGTTTAATCGTCAGTGTGAGGAAGCGAGGGTTGCAGTAAAGATCGAATAGTGCTTCGGAAATGAGATACTCGTATCCCAAAAGAAAATGCTGTCGTTTCCATAGAAAAGAGACTCGATTTAAGAGGAGAAGTCATTGAACCCATATTATTTCATAGCGACGCAATTTCTGTGTTAATTCATCAAAGTGAGGGATCGAGGGTTGCAGTAAAGAACGAATAGTGCATCGGAAGGGAGATACTCGTATCCCAAAAGAAAATCCTGCCGTTTCCATAGAAACTCGACTCGATTTAGGAGGAGAAGTCATAGAGCGTATAGTATTTCATAGCGACGCAATACTGTGATAATTCGTTAATGTGAGGGAGCGAATGTTGCAGTAAAGAACGAATAGTGCATCGGAAATGAGATACTCGTATCTTAAAAGAGAATCCTGTCGTTTCCATAGAAACGAATCTCGATTTAGCAAGAGAAGTCGTAGAACCCATGGTATTCCATAGCGACGCATTTTCTGTGTTAATTCGTCAATGTGAGGGAGCGAATGTTGCAGTAAATATCGAATAGTGTATCGGAAAGGAGATACTCGTATCCCAAAACTAAATCCAGTCGTTTCCATAGAAACGTTTCTCGATTTAGAAGGAGATGTCGTGGAACCCATTGTATGTGATAGCGACGCAATTTCTGTGTTAATTCGTCATTGTGAGGGAGCGACGGATGCAGTAAAGATGGAACAGTGCATCGGAATGGAGATACTCCTATCCCAAACCTGAATCCTGTCGTTTCCATAGAAACGTTACTCTATTTAGAAGGAGAATTTATAGAACACATAGTATTTCATAGCGTCGAAATTTCTGTCTTTATTCGTCAATGTGAGGAAGCGACGGTTGCAGTAAAGAACGAATAGTGCATCAGAACGGAACTACTCGTATCCCAAAAGAAACTCCTGTCGTTTCCATAGAAACGAGACTCGATTTAGCTGGAGAAGTCATAGAATACATGGTATTTCATAGCGACGCAATTTCTGTGTTAATTCGTCAATGTAAGGGAGTGAGGGATGCAGTAAAGATGGAACAACGCATCGGAAAGGAGATACTCGTATTCCAAACCTAAATCCTGTCGATTCCATAGAAACGTTACTCGATTTAGAAGGAAAATTCATAGACCACATAGTATTTAATAGCGACCCAATTTCTGTGTTAATTCGTCAATGTGAGGGAGCGGGGGTTGCAGTTAAGAACGAATAGTGCTTCGGAAAGCAGATACTCGTATCCCAAAAGATAATCCGGTCGTTTCCATAGAAACAAGACTCGATTTAGCAGGAGAAGTCATAGAACCCATAGTATTTCATAGCGACCCAATTTCAGTGTTAATTCGTCAATGTGTGGGAGCGAGGGTTGCAGTAAAGAAGGAATAGTGCATCGGAAAGGAGATACTCGTATCCCAAAAGAAAATCCTGCCGTTTCCATAGAAACTCGACTCGATTTAGGAGGAGAAGTCATTGAAACCATAGTATTTCAAGCGACGCAATTTCTGCGATAATTCGTAAATGTGAGGGAGCGAATGTTGCAGTAAAGAACGAAAAGTGCATCGGAAATGAGATACTCGTATCTTAAAAGAGAATCCTGTCGTTTCCATAGAAACGAATCTCGATTTAGCGAGAGAATTCGTAGAACCCATGGTATTTCATAGCGACGCCTTTACTGTGTTAATTCGTCAATGTGAGGGAGCGAGTGTTGCAGTAAATATCGAATAGTGTATCGAAAAGGAGATACTCGTGTCCCAAAACTAAATCCTGTCGTTTCCATAAAAACGTTTCTCGATTTAGAAGGAGAAGTCATAGAACCCATAGTATGTCATAGCGACGCAATTTCTGTGTTAATTCGTCATTGTGAGGGAGCGAGGGATGCAGTAAACAAGGAACAGTGCATCGGAAAGGAGATACTCCTATCCCCAACCTAAATCCTTTCGTTTCCATAGAAACGTTACTCCATTTAGAAGGAGAATTTATAGAACACATAGTATTTCACAGCGACGCAATTTCTGTGTTAATTCGTCAATGTGAAGGAGCGAGGATTGCAGTAAAGAACGAATAGTGCATCGGAAAGGAGATACTCGTATCCCAACAGAAAATAATGTCGTTTCCATAGAAAAGAGACTCCATTTAGAAGGAGAAGTCATAGAACCCACTGTATTTCATAGCAACGCAATTTCTATGTTAATTCGTCAATGTGTGCGAGCGAGGGTTGCAGTAAAGAACGAATACTGCATCGGAAAGGAGATACTCGTATCCCAAAAGAAAATCCAGGCGTTACCATAGAAACAAGTCTCGATTTCGGAGGAGAAGTCTTAGAACCCATAGTATGTCATAGCGACGCAATTTCTGTGTTAATTCGTCATTGTGAGGGTGCGAGGGATGCAGTAAACAAGGAACAGTGCATCGGAAAGGAGATACTCCTATCCCAAACCTAAATCGTTTCGTTTCCATAGAAACGTTACTCCATTTCGAAGGAGAATTTATAGAACACATACTATTTCACAGCGACGCAATTTCTGTGTTAATTCGTCAATGTGAAGGAGCGAGGATTGCAGTAAAGAAAGAATAGTGCATCGGAAAGGAGATACTCGTATCCCAAAAGAAAAACCTGTCGTTTCCATAGAAACGAGACTCGATTTAGCTGGAGAAGTCATAGAAAACATGGTATTTCATAGCGATGCAATTTCTGTGTTAATTCGTCAGTGTGAGGGAGCGAGGGATGCAGTAAAGAAGGAACAGCGCATCGGAAAGGAGATACCCGTCTCCCAAACCTAAATCCTGTCGTTTCCATAGAAACGTTACTCGATTTAGAAGGAAAAGTCATTGAACCCTTAGTATTTCATAGCCACGCAATTTCAGTGTTATTTCGTCAATGTGATGGAGCGAGGGTTGCCAGTAAAGATAGAATAGTGCATCGGAAAGGAGATGCTCGTATCCCAAAAGAAAATCCTGTCGTTTCCATAGAAACGAGACACGATTTAGCAGGAGATGTCATAGAACACATAGTGTTTCATAGCGACGCTATTTCTGTGTTAATTCGTCAATGTAAGGGAGTGAGGGATGCAGTAAAGAAGGAACAACGCATCGGAAAGGAGATACTCGTATTCCAAACCTAAATCCTGTCGATTCCATAGAGACGTTACTCGATTTAGAAGGAAAATACATAGACCACATAGTATTTAATAGCGACGCAATTTCTGTGTTAATTCGTCAATGTGAGGGAGCGAGGGTTGCAGTTAAGAACGAATAGTGCTTCGGAAAGCAGATACTCGTATCCCAAAAGATAATCCTGTCGTTTCCATAGAAACAAGACTCGATTTAGCAGGAGAAGTCATAGAACCCATAGTATTTCATAGCGGCCCAATTTCAGTGTTAATTCGTCAATGTGTGGGAGCGAGGGTTGCAATAAAGAAGGAATAGTGCATCGGAAAGGAGATACTCGCATCCCAAAAGAAAATCCTGCCGTTTCCATAGAAACTCGACTCGATTTAAGAGGAGAAGTCATTGAAACCATAGTATTTCATAGCGACGCAATTTCTGCGATAATTCGTAATTGTGAGGGAGCGAATGTTGCAGTAAAGAACGAAAAGTGCATCGGAAATGAGATACTCGTATCTTAAAAGAGAATCCTGTCGTTTCCATAGAAACGAATCTCGATTTAGCGAGAGAAGTCGTAGAACCCATGGTATTTCATAGCGACGCCTTTACTGTGTTAATTCGTCAATGTGAGGGAGCGAGTGTTGCAGTAAATATCGAATAGTGTATCGAAAAGGAGATACTCGTTTCCCAAAACTAAATCCTGTCGTTTCCATAAAAACGTTTCTCGATTTAGAAGGAGAAGTCATAGAACCCATAGTATGTCATAGCGACGCAATTTCTGTGTTAATTCTTCATTGTGAGGGAGCGAGGGATGCAGTAAAGAAGGAACAGTGCATCGGAAAGGAGATACTCCTATCCCAAACCAAAATCCTTTCGTTTCCATAGAAACGTTACTCCATTTAGAAGGAGAATTTATAGAACACATAGTATTTCACAGCGACGCAATTTCTGTGTTAATTCGTCAATGTGAAGGAGCGAGGATTGCAGTAAAGAACGAATAGTGCATCGGAAAGGAGATACTCGTATCCCAACAGAAAATAATGTCGTTTCCATAGAAAAGAGACTCCATTTAGCAGGAGAAGTCATAGAACGCGTTGTATTTCATAGCAACGCAATTTCTATGTTAATTCGTCAATGTGTGCGAGCGAGGGTTGCAGTAAAGAACGAATACTGCATCGGAAAGGAGATACTCGTATCCCAAAAGAAAATCCAGGCGTTTCCATAGAAACAAGTCTCGATTTCGGAGGAGAAGTCTTAGAACCCATAGTATGTCATAGCGACGCAATTTCTGTGTTAATTCGTCATTGTGAGGGAGCGAGAGATGCAGTAAAGAAGGAACAGTGCATCGGAAAGGAGATACTCCTATCCCAAACCTAAATCCTTTCGTTTCCATAGAAACGTTACTCCATTTAGAAGGAGAATTTATAGAACACATAGTATTTCACAGCGACGCAATTTCTGTGTTAATTCGTCAATGTGAAGGAGCGAGGATTGCAGTAAAGAACGAATAGTGCATCGGAAAGGAGATACTCGTATCCCAAAAGAAACTCCTGTCGTTTCCATAGAAACGAGACTCGATTTAGCTGGAGAAGTCATAGAAAACATGGTATTTCATAGCGATGGAATTTCTGTGTTAATTCGTCAGTGTGAGGGAGCGAGGGATGCAGTAAAGAAGGAACAGCGCATCGGAAAGGAGATACCCGTCTCCCAAACCTAAATCCTGTCGTTTCCATAGAAACGTTACTCGATTTAGAAGGAAAAGTCATTGAACCCTTAGTATTTCATAGCCACGCAATTTCAGTGTTATTTCGTCAATGTGATGGAGCGAGGGTTGTCAGTAAAGATAGAATAGTGCATCGGAAAGGAGATGCTCGTATCCCAAAAGAGAATCCTGTCGTTTCCATAGAAACGAATCTCGATTTAGCAAGAGAAGTCGTAGAACCCATGGTATTTCATAGTGACGCAATTTCTGTGTTAATTCGTCAATGTGAGGGAGCGAGTGTTGCAGTAAATATCGAATAGTGTATTGAAAAGGAGATACTCGTATCCCAAAAGTAAATCCTGTCGTTTCCATAAAAACGTTTCTCGATTTAGAAGGAGAGGTCATAGAACCCATAGTATGTCATAGCGACGCAATTTCTATGTTAATTCGTCAATGTGTGGGAGCGAGGGTTGCAGTAAAGAACGAATACTGCATCAGAAAGGAGATAGTCGTATCCCAAGAGAAAATCCTGGCGTTTCCATAGAAACAAGTCTCGATTTCGGAGGAGAAGTCTTTGAACCCATAGTATTTCATAGCGACGAAATTCCTGTGTTTATTCGTCAATGTGAGGAAGCGAGGGCTGCAGTAAAGAACGAATAGTGCATCAGAAAGGAACTACTCGTATCTTAAAAGAAACTCCTGTCGTTTCCATAGAAACGAGACTCGATTTAACTGGAGAAGTCATAGAAAACATGGTATTTCTTAACGACGCAATCTCTGTGTTAAATCGTCAATGTGAGGGAGCGAGTGTTGCAGTAAATATCGAATAGTGTATCGAAAAGGAGATACTCGTATCCCAAAATTAAATCCTGTCGTTTCCATAAAAACGTTTCTCGATTTAGAAGGAGAGGTCATAGAAACCATAGTATGTCATAGCGACGCAATTTCTGTGTTAATTCGTCAATGTGAGGGAGCGGGCCGGCCGCGTTGGTCTAGCGGTTCTGGCGCTGCAGTCCGGAACCGCGGGACTGCTCCGGTCGCAGGTTCGAATCCTGCCTCGGGCATGGGTGTGTGTGATGTCCTTAGGTTAGTTAGGTTTAAGTAGTTCTAAGTTCTAGGGGACTTATGACATAAGATGTTGAGTCCCATAGTGCTCAGAGCCATTTCTTTTGTGAGGGAGCGAGGGTTGCAGTTAAGAACGAATAGTGCATCGGAAAGGAGATACTCCTACCCAAACCTAAATCCTGTCGTTTCCATAGAAACATAACACTATTTAGAAGGAGAATTCATTGAACACATAGAATATCATAGCGACTCAATTTGTGTGTTAATTCGTCAACGTGAGGGAGCGAGGGTTGCAGTAAAGATCGAATAGTGCTTCGGAAATGATATACTCGTATCCCAAAAGAAATGCTGTCGTTTCCATACAAAAGAGACTCGATTTAGCCGGAGAAGTCATTGAACCCATATTATTTCATAGCGACATAATTTCTGTGTTAATTTGCAATGTGAGGGATCGAGGGTTGGAGTAAAGAACGAATAGTGCATCGGAAAGGAGATACTCGTATCCCAAAAGAAAATCCTGCTGTTTCCATAGAAACTCGACTCGATTTAGGAGGAGAAGTCATAGAACGTATAGTATTTCATAGCGACGCAATTTCTGTGATAATTCGTTAATGTGAGGGAGCGAATGTTGCAGTAAAGAACGAATAGTGCATCGGAAATGAGAAACTCGTATCTTAAAAGAGAATCCTGTCGTTTCCATAGAAACGAATCTCGATTTAGCAAGAGAAGTCGTAGAACCCATGGTATTTCATAGCGACGCATTTACTGTGTTAATTCGTCAATGTGAGGGAGCGAGTGTTGCAGTAAATATCGAATAGTGTATCGAAAAGGAGATACTCGTATCCCAAAACTAAATCCTGTCGTTTCCATAAAAACGTTTCTCGATTTAGAACGAGAGGTCATAGAACCCATAGTATGTCATAGCGACGCAATTTTTGTGTTAATTCGTCATTGTGAGGGAGCGAGGGATGCAGTAAACAAGGAACAGTGCGTCGGAAAGGAGATACTCCTATCCCGAACCTAAATCCTTTCGTTTCCATAGAAACGTTACTCTATTTAGAAGGAGACTTTATAGAACACATAGTATTTCACAGCGACGCAATTTCTGTGTTAATTCGTCAATGTGAAGGAGCGATGATTGCAGTAAGGAACGAATTGTGCATCGGAAAGGAGATACTCGTATCCCAAAAGAAAATAATGTCGTTTCCATAGAAAAGAGACTCCATTTAGCAGGAGAAGTCATTGAACCCATTGTATTTCATAGCGACGCAATTTCTATGTTAATTCGTCAATGTGTGGGAGCAAGGGCTGCAGTAAAGAACGAATACTGCATCGGAAAGGAGATACTCGTATCCCAAAATCAAATACTGGCGTTTCCATAGAAACAAGTCTCGATTTCGGAGGATAAGTCTTTGAACCCATAGTATTTCATAGCGACGCAATTTCTGTGTTTATTCGTCAATGTGAGGAAGCGAGGGCTGCAGTAAAGAACGAATGGTGCATCAGAAAGGAACTACTCGTATCCCAAAAGAATCTCCTGTCGTTTCCATAGAAACGAGACTCGATTTAGCTGGAGAAGTCATAGAAAACATGGTATTTCACAACGACGCAATTTCTGTGTTAAATCGTCAGTATGAGGGAGCGAGAGATGCAGTAAAGAAGGAACAGCGCATCGGAAAGGAGATACTCGTATCCCAAACCTAAATCCTGTGGTTTTTATAGAAACGTTACTCGATTTAGAAGGAGAATTCATAGACCACGTAGTATTTCATAGCGACGCAACTTCTGTGTTAATTCGTCAATGTGAGGGAGCGAGGGTTGCAGTTAAGAACGAATAGTGTATCGAAAAGGAGATACTCGTATCCCAAAACTAAATCGTGTCGTTGCCATTGAAACGTTACTCGATTTAGATGGAGATGCCATAGATCCCATAGTATTTCATAGCGACGCAATTTCTGTGCTAATTCGGCGATGTGAGGGAGCGAAGGTTGCAGTAAAGAAGGAATAGTGCATCGGAAATGAGATACTCGTATCTTAAAAGAAAATCCTGTCGTTTTCATAGAAACGAGTCTCGATTTAGTAGGAGAAGTCGTAGAACCCATGGTATTTCATAGCGACGCATTTTCTGTGTTAATACGTCAATGTGAGGGAGCGAGTGTTGCAGCAAATATCGAATAGTGCATCGGAAAGGAGATACTCGTATCTCAAAACTAACTCCTGTCGTTTCCATAGAAACGTTACTCGATTTAGAAGGAGAAGTCATAGAACCGACAGTATTTCATAGCGACGCGATTTCTGTGTTAATTCGTCACTGTGATGGAGCGAGGGTTGCAGTAAAGAACGAATAGTTCATCAGAAAGTAGCTACTCGTATCCCAAAAGGAAATCCTGTCGTTTCCATAGAAACGAGACTCGATTTAGCAGGAGAAGTCATAGAAAACATGGTATTTAATAGCGACGCAATTTCTGTGTTAATCCGTCAATGTGTGGGTGCGAGGGTTGCAGTAAAGAACGAATGGTGCATCAGAAAGGAACTACTCGTATCCCAAAAGAATCTCCTGTCGTTTCCATAGAAACGAGACTCGATTTAGCTGGAGAAGTCATAGAAAACATGGTATTTCACAACGACGCAATTTCTGTGTTAAATCGTCAGTATGAGGGAGCGAGAGATGCAGTAAAGAAGGAACAGCGCATCGGAAAGGAGATACTCGTATCCCAAACCTAAATCCTGTGGTTTCCATAGAAACGTTACTCGATTTAGAAGCAGAATTCATAGACCACGTAGTATTTCATAGCGACGCAACTTCTGTGTTAATTCGTCAATGTGAGGGAGCGAGGGTTGCAGTTAAGAACGAATAGTGTATCGAAAAGGAGATACTCGTATCCCAAAACTAAATCGTGTCGTTGCCATTGAAACGTTACTCGATTTAGATGGAGATGCCATAGATCCCATAGTATTTCATAGCGACGCAATTTCTGTGCTAATTCGGCGATGTGAGGGAGCGAAGGTTGCAGTAAAGAAGGAATAGTGCATCGGAAATGAGATACTCGTATCTTAAAAGAAAATCCTGTCGTTTTCATAGAAACGAGTCTCGATTTAGTAGGAGAAGTCGTAGAACCCATGGTATTTCATAGCGACGCATTTTCTGTGTTAATACGTCAATGTGAGGGAGCGAGTGTTGCAGCAAATATCGAATAGTGCATCGGAAAGGAGATACTCGTATCTCAAAACTAACTCCTGTCGTTTCCATAGAAACGTTACTCGATTTAGAAGGAGAAGTCATAGAACCGACAGTATTTCATAGCGACGCGATTTCTGTGTTAATTCGTCACTGTGATGGAGCGAGGGTTGCAGTAAAGAACGAATAGTTCATCAGAAAGTAGCTACTCGTATCCCAAAAGGAAATCCTGTCGTTTCCATAGAAACGAGACTCGATTTAGCAGGAGAAGTCATAGAAAACATGGTATTTAATAGCGACGCAATTTCTGTGTTAATCCGTCAATGTGTGGGTGCGAGGGTTGCAGTAAAGAACGAACAGTGCATCGGAAAGGAGATGCTCGTATCCCATAACTAAATCGTGTCGTTTCCATAGAAACGTTACTCGATTTAGAAGGAAAAGTCATAGAACCATTAGTATTTCATAGCCACGAAATTTCAGTGTTAATTCGTCAATGTGATGGAGCGAGGGTTGCAGGAAAGATCGAATAGTGCATCTGAAAGGAGATACTCGTATCCCAAAAGAAAATCCTGTCGTTTCCATAGAAACGTTATTCGATTTAGAAGGAGAAGTCATTAAACTGACAGTTTTTCACAGCGACGCGATATCTGTGTTAATTCGTCAATGAGAGCGAGCGAGGGTTGCAGAAAAGGACGAATGGTGCATCGGAAAGGAGAGACGCGTATCCCAAACCTAAATCTAGTCGTTTCCATAGAAAGGAGACTCCATTCAGCAGGAGAAGTCATAGAACCCATTGTATTTCATAGCGACGCAATTTCTGTGTTAATTCGTCAATGTGAGGAAGCGAGGGTTGCAGTTAAGAACGAATAGAGCTTCGGAAAGGAGATACTCGTATCCCAAAAGATTATCGTGGCCTTTTCATAGAAACGTTACTCGATATAGAAGCAGAAGTCATAGAACCCATAGTATTTCATAGCGACGCAGTTTCTGTGCTAATTCGTCAATGTGAGGGAGCGGGGGCTGGAGTAAAGAACGAATAGTGCATCGCAAAGGAGATACTCGTATCCCAAAAGAAAATCCTCTCGTTTGCATGGAAACGAGACTCGATTTAGCAGGAGAAATCGTGGAACCCATGGTATTTCATAGCGACGCAATGTCTGTGTTAATTCGCGAATGTGAGGGAGCGAAGGTTGCAGTAAAGAACGAATAGTGCATCGGAAAGGAGATACTCGTATCCCAAATAAAATCCTGTCATTGCCATAGGAACGAGACTCGAATTAGCAGGAGATGTCATAGAACCCATAGTATTTCATATCGAGGCAATTTCTGTGTTAATTCGTCAATGTCAGGGAGCGAAGGTTGCAGTGAAGAAGGAATAGCGCATCGGAAATGAGATACTCCTATCTTAAGAGAGAATCCTGTAGTTTCCATAGAAACGAGTCTCGATTTAGCAGGAGAAGTCGTAGAACCCATGGTATTTCATAGCGACGCATTTTCTGTGTTACTTCGTGTTGCAGTAAATATCGAATAGTGCATCGGAAAGAAGATACTCGTATCCCAAAACTAAATCCTGTCGTTTCCATAGAAACGTTTCTCGATTTAGAAGGAGAAGTCATAAAACCCATGGTATTTCATATCGATGCAATTTCTGTGTTAATTCGTCAATGTGAGGGAGCGAGTGCAGCAGTCAGGAACGATTAGTGCATCGGAAAGGTAATACCCGTATCCCAAGACAAAATCCTGTCGTTCCCATAGAAACGAGACTCGATTTACGAGGAGAAGTCATAGAACCCATAGTATTTCATAGCGGCGCATTTCTCTGTTATCTCGTCAATGTGAGCGAGCGAGAGTTGCAAAAAGGACGAATAGTGCATGGGAAAAGAGATACTCGTATCCCAAAACTATATCCTGTCGTTTCCATAGAAACGTTACTCGATTTAGAAGGAGAGTCCATAGAACCAATAGTATTTCATAGTGTGATGTTACAAAATAGAAGTGATGTTGCTATTCAATGGAAAGTTGGAAATTGAGATTTAACTAACTGTTTTATCAATCACAATTGGCGTAAGAATCATGGATTGACCATTGTCATAAAATATTGCATTATGAGATGTGAATAGTTTTTACTTGCAGTTTCGCGTGGCTTGAGGCAGTCACAACTAGCGTGCTGTTGAATAAGAAATTGCGTTATCGTCTTTCTAATTACTTCATGATCGTAGATACGATCATACCCGGTTGTGAAGTTATTGTTATGACAAAACAATTTCCTAAGGGAGCAGAAAGTTCTTAAGGGCACAAAAACAACTGTAACATCACACAAAAGAGAAATTCAATATTAAAGCTGATGCAAGAAGACGATAAAACAGTTTTCTTTTTATCAATGTAACACGCACATTGGACTGCTGATCTTGGAGTCTGTAATATTAGCAAAATGCATAATTAAAATGAAAATAATACTGAGGAGATAATCGAAATGAGCACTGCTAAATGATTCAGTATTCCCAGAACAAATATTTATTATAACTAAAACATATATCGTACCTTAAGCTTAATACAACAATGACGGTAGATTTTTATGTCCGTATCATGTCCATTGAGCGCTCTTTTATATAGCCATTGTCCTCTTGAGTCGCTCGTGCTTCGTCACGGTAAGTTACAACAGTTCTTCTTCCTACACTTCACTCAAAACTCAGACGGAACACGTTTTCATTTATCTAGCAAAAATAATTAGATCAGACCGCCACAAATCTGCGTCCGTCTTACTCGAGAAAAACAGTAAAAGTCTTCTTAGCGCTCCAGGCTTCATTTGTTCTCCAGCGAACAAAATAGTGAAGGATCGTATATCTATCCGTATTTTTCTGTTTTTATTGCCGCCCAAAGACGACGAATTACATTATCTAGAAAATTCCACCGTCGCCATGCGACGCCTTCTTATATATTAATCATTCTTTATAAACAAGTATTTGCCTTCTGGCTGAATTTGCTGTTTTAATTAAGCCAAAAATAGCGAATATCACATTGCCTCCCATGAGGAGAGAGGGAATGCCGAAGGATTACCTCGATCCTCATGTCCTCATGAGATATTCGTGATTTTTGGTGTGACATTTACATAACGTTACTGGCGTACAAAGTACATAAATTGAAATCACATTTATAAACATATATCAGATATTTATCATTTTTCAAAATAAAGTTTTTCATTCTTTGTTCATCAGTCACTTCATTCCATAATACCAAGACTAACATTTATGTGCATATTTAAGTTTGGTCCATATTTGCTTATAACAATAAGTGAACGTTCATTTCGCACTTCAGGGGATAGAATTCAGGAATTACTTTCTCTTGAGCTTAACAACTAATACATGAGTACAGTGAGTGCTTATTTTCACTAAACTAGAGTGGACAATGTTCGAGCATCTGTTGACTCTTTGTGGTTCAATTACAGTTTAATAACGTAGCACTACACTTCGTGATGCTTTCACTTTCTGTGTTAGCTGTCTACGGCGTTCATCATGCAGTACATCTGTCCTTTCCACTGTGGTGCCAGGAATTCATGCGGCTTCCCGGGTTTTTATTTACAATATGAAACAGAAGAAGTGGAAAATTATTAGTATGACTTACAAGCTACTGGATACATTTATTAAGGATCGGGACTGGTCTGGAGTTTAGGGTCTTCCTATAGTGCACATTCATTTTCTTTGTCCATCAAGAGACAGGATTATAATTCATTTTAGCAGTGTTCAGGAGTGCCGGTATTAATGGCTTTAAGGTCTGAGTAATCTAACAATCTACTTCTCACTCATCTTAACTTTAACTCAAGAAAATTGCATAATTTACATATGAAAATGTAGTCACACAAGTGTACAAATGTCTTTCCTCCAGTATGTACGATGGAAGTCATGGCGGTTAGCAGTTTAAAGTTTGGATTGTTTCGTCACCCACACGTCAGCCACTCACAGCAGCTGCACAGTGTTGCGTGAGCTCCAACACTCAGTATCCGTTCGCGCTCAGGCTGTAACAGAGCTGGTGGTCGTCGAGTGCTCCTTTTTTTTGTGAACTTCGTATCACACGAGTGCATCGATACAAACACCACGCGCGCGTTTTCCATCGGAGGAGCCAGACACTGAAGCTGCCTCCATACTTCTCTGTCAACTGCCTCCCATGAGGCTCACAGGTAAGTGACGACGAATGTTTTAGCTGTCGCTGCACTTAGAACAACACTGAACTTTGCGTTGCACCTGTTGTCGTAGCCTTGACTTCTTTTTTACACTTGCAGTACAACACTACCACTAGTATACAGTGAACAGTTATTTTTATTATGCACGTCGCACTTTAGTGTGCATCTTCACACAGCATTCGTGCTTAGTTCCTTCGCCGATGGAGTTCATTTACAAAACAATTAATTTTGCACGTTTCCTCCACTGGTATAGAAAGACTTATATTCTACTATTTACAAAATATCACTTACGAGCTAATATTTACAATTAATGGTCACTCCTTTTGTTAAGTCCAGTGAACAACTGCTTTATGAATGGACTCTTTATATCTCAAGATTTGCTTTCACTAGTGAACCTAAAAATATTCTTTCAAACTTTCTTTTAAGTGCTCATCTCCTCATTATGAAAACTACAGGTTTCGCAACACTCGTTGCATTTATTCTTTAGTGCACCCAAGATCATTTTCTACTGCCACGCAGCATATCTACTACTTAACGAGTATGCATTTAACGCTGAATCTTTTTTTTTTTGCTTGCCAAATTTGTTTTTATATTTGAGGGCAGACTGGATAACAATAGGTCTCCCTCTTCGCTTCATGTACTCAGCAATCGTTCTCTGTTAAAAAAAAAATAGGGTAACGCGTGTCTACTATTTTTTTTTTTTTTGCATGAATGGAATTACCGACAGTTCACTGGGTTTACGCAACCGGTCCATAACAAACATTACCAAAGCTAGCGAAGTTCATCACGCTACGTGTCTCATTTCTCATAAGCACTGCTTTGCTTCGAAGCACACGTGCCTTTTACAAGTCGACCCTTGGTCTGGGTTAATGAACCAGGATCAAAAGGAACGGGCACAAGGAAAATGGATTTCATAAGAGGAGTGTCTTAGGAGACATTTTTGCAATAAAATCTGCATGTAAATTAAATTATCATAATAAACATAGGCACATATATAAATTTCAACCTCTTTCATTACAGCATACTTTGCTACTTCTACGTCTTACTCAGGTTATAGTCAATATTAAGTTTAAATATCACTGCATTGCTTGTTCTTTAGATTAGCCTTCAATTAGGGTATTGAATGGTCGCTAGATTACACTACAGATCTTCTAAAGATCTTTACTTGGACTTATTTATGATACAGGTGGCTTGCTGTGTGGTTATTTAGTACCTCGATTCTACTGAAATCAATTCGTCAGCTAACATTCCTCATATACTCTTTACATTGGGCTCAGATCACAGGGAAATAGTTTACTTTCATAGCAATTAATGGCCTCGTGGAGTACTTACGCTACATTATTGATGCTTCATGGTTTGCCTCCATTTGTACTGTATTTCACCTTACTTAGTTTACTACAGCTTTTTGTCTCCTTGCGTGAACACATGCGGGTTACCACTTGTTTTTCCATTCAACAGCACGCTTTAACTGAACTTTAAGCTATTTCTTCTACTCCTGTCCACTGTCTGGAGTGTTTGAACATGTACCTTTTTTTTTTTTTTTTTAAGCAGGTAATTTGGGCTTTTACAACAGAACTTCAAGTACTTACATTACTAAAAATAAATCTATAAATCTTCTTGTACCTTGAGAGAAGTGCTTATTTACGCATCCTTCTCCATTTCTCACCTTTACATATTTATATAGCTCCGGGCAATCGCCTCGCAAGCATTTTTTTTTTTTTTTAATACTAACTTAAAATTAAATTGAAATTCTTGGTGCAACCCCAGTTTCCTGCTTCAGCTTGTTGAAGAAATATCGGTTCATGTCCATCACTATAAACAATTTTTTCATACATAGCATTTAATACTTAAAGTTTACATGTAATAGCCGTTACCATGTAGTCAGTGCGCTGTTCAACACAATACTTATCATTAACAGTTCACACAAGGAAATTTCCAGTAAGCAAGAATTCATTTCCACGACAGTATTTAACCACTACCATTATAAAATTTCTTTAAGTCTTGATGGTGAAATAAGCCTTTTACTCTCCCCGTAGCCGGGTCAGTTAACAAATAACTCCCTATGTGCGGTTTCCTTAAAATAAGGTAAGGACCTTGGTACATATGTTGCCACTTGCGATTTTTCTTACATATTAATGATGGCTTGAAATGAGTCTTAAGTAATACCTTTTCACCTACATGGTAATTTACAACTTTGTTTACTTTTTTATCATAGCCTTTCTTCCTTAATTGAGCATTGGTGGTAATGGAACTTAAAGCTTCTCGAATTTTGACATCTAGATCTACCTCAGGGCTAGGTATCTTGGGAAGAGGATCAACCCACTCATTCTGTTCCTTCTTTCGAGATATCAACTCGTGTGGAGTAAAACCTGTGGAAGTGTGTGGCAAATTATTAACTATCTCCTCAAAAGGTGTCACAAAATCAACCCAACGAGTTTGCTTGTCTGGAATGTACGTCCGAACAAATCTGTTAAACTCCTTGAAGATCCGCTCAGTCAAATTCGACTGAGGCCTAAAACGTGATATTAAGATCTGCTTGACATTGTGATGGGCCAAAAACTCACGCCATTTGCGGCAAGTAAAGTTGGATGCATTATCTGAAAGTATAGATTCGGGGACTCCGAATCGAGGGAAATAGTCATTTTCAAGACAGCGTATAATAGGCGGAGCACAAGATGTCTTCATAACATACATTCGAACGTATTTAGTGAAGTTGTCGAGAACAGCAACGAGGTATTTGACACCTCCCCTACCCATCGTTAGAGGGCCAGCCAGGTCAATGCTAATGAGCTGATTAGGTCTTTCTGCGATGATCGGATTCAATGGAATTAAAGTAGGAATATTCAGAGCTTTCGCCTTTTGGCAGATGACACAGAATTTTAGCAACTTGTGTATCCGACGATGTAGGTTGGGCACATAACAGTAAGTAGCAATCTTCTTTTTACACTTCTCTGGACCATAGTGGCCCCAAGAAATGTGGGTATACCACAAAAGATGTTCGACAAAACTGCTAGGTATACAAACAAGCCAGTTGTCTGATGACACAGAGGTACGATGAAATAATACCTGATTATGAATCTTGAAGAATTTGGACAACTTATGGTTTGGATTTTCTTGAAGAAGTCTGATTACTTTTCCCCACTTAGGATCTGTGGTCTGTAGTGTCTGGATTTGCTTGCACAGTTCCAAGAAATATTTTCTATGAATGGGATCCTGCATAAGAAGAACTTTGTAATTCGACATCTGTTCTACCAACTCACTTGTCTCAGGCAGACCTTCTGGTAAACGAGAAAGTGCGTCTGCAATAATGTTATCCTTGCCCTTTATATACACAATATAAAAATCGTATTCTTGCAGAAATAAACACCACCTGGTCAGACGCGGATGTTGTAATTTACAGGTCAAAAGATACGAAAGTGCTTGATGGTCCGTAAACACTTTTATCTTTCTGCCAAAAATGTAATAATTAAACCTCTTGAAGGACCAAATAACTGCAAGTGCCTCCAGCTCAGTAACTGAATAGGACTTTTCACATTCTGTTAAGACCCTACTCGCAAAACTAATCACTCTGATCTGCTCTGTTTCGTCTACTAATTCAATCTGAAACAAACAAGATCCAATTCCAACAAACGAAGCGTCTGAGGTGATACAAAATTCTTTGTCCATTTGTGGATGACAGAGAATGTTATTGTTTACAAGACCATCTTTAATTGCCTGAAAAGCTTTCTGACACTCTGGTGTCCAAATCCAATGCGTACTTTTCTTCAGAAGATTGTGCAAAGCGGGATTGTTCATTACTTGACCAGACAGAAATCGTCGAAAGAAAGACGAAAGACCGAGAAATCCTCTTAGTTGCCTCTTAGTTACCGGCGTAGGGAAATTCTTAATCGCAGACAACTTTTCCGGGTCGGGTTTAATCCCTTCAGGTGTAATCACATGACCTAAAAACTTTACCTCACGTTTTCCAAATTTTGACTTTTTCAGATTCGCTGTAACACCATGTTCTTGAAATCTCTGAAACACCTTTCGTAGAATAGCTAAATGATCTTCCCAGTTCTTAGTGGCTATCAACACGTCATCTACATAAACAGTTACCTCATCCAGAAGTTCAGGTCCTAACACAAAATCGAGAGCAGAAATAAATATTCCCGAGCTTACATTTAAACCAAAAGGCATGACCTTAAACTGATATGAGCGGCCGGCAAATATAAAAGCAGTATATTTTCTGGATTCCTTGGCCAATTTCACCTGCCAATAGCTACTTCTTAAATCGAGTGTACTCAAAAATCTAATGCCATGAAATTTTTGCAAGTGCTCCTCAAGTGCTTCAGGCCGAGTCCTTATCGGTACAATTATTTTGTTTATTGATCTGGCGTCCAGTACTAGTCTGACACTACCGTCCTGTTTAAGTACGGACAACAAGGGACTTGAGTACGGCGAATTCGATAACTCGATAACATCCCAACACAGCATTTTCCTAATCTCATGCTTTACAGCTTCTCGTCGGGCGTAGGGTACTGAATAGCTTGCTTTGCAGAACGTTGAGTGGGGAAGCACTTCCATTTTATACTCGAACCCTTTTATTACTCCTGGTTTCTTTGAAAAGATTTTCTTGTAACTTACTAATAAATGGAACAACTCATATTTCTGCTCCCCCCTGAGTTCAGTCGATTCCTTGGCTTTAGCATCGATCTCGTCTGTGTCAGGAAGTAAGTCTTCATACTCATTGTCATTTATGTCATCCCATTTACTCAGGTCATTTGTCTGATCAAAGCACGGTTTGGCGGTCCTCTGTCGTCTCCAAACCTGATGCAATGTCAACACTGCCTTCACTTTACTCCTTAACAAGTTAACAACAACTTGTTGTTGATTTACGATAAAGGTACACATTCCAGATTCAATATCTATCACTGCTTTTGTTTGTCGAAGAAACTCCATCCCCAGGAGACATGGAACTGACAAGTTCTTTACTATTAGAAAGTGGCAAAAAACCAAAACAGATTCTATCTGCAGTTGAAGCTGCGTCTGTAAACTAACTCTCTGTTTCAATGGACCAATCGCTCCCGATATGGAGCAACCCTGAATCGGCAATGATAAAACTTTTGAAACAGAAGACACCTGTCTGAAAAGACATGATGACATCACATTGATGTTTGCTCCTGTATCAACAATGGCTGTGACAGGAATGTTAGTAATAGAAATCTTAATCGAAGCCTGGACCTGTTCATCATAAATGTCATTAATGTCTTGAGCTTCTAGGTCAGGTGCAAGGTCATCTCGTAAGTCGGTCTCATGGTCGTACCGTATCGCATTAACATACTCAGAATCAGAGTATTCGTTAGTACCCCCACTGGAACCGGCAGCGACCTCTAGGAGGCTGAAAGGTGCTGCCTCTAATTTTCCGCAGGATGTTTAACCTGTTTGTCATTCATGGCCTTAAGTGTTTGTTCCGTTTCATATTGGTGCTGGTTATGTGGTACAAATGCCGGTGTAAAGGGGTAAAATCCACTGGGTGCATTCACTTGTGAATAGAATACTTGAGAAGTCTGATGTCGCCCGATCTTTTGGTTGCCGGCAAAACCATTTCCTTGTGAAGGAAAGTTCGCATTTGGTGCCATTTGAAAATTGTTCCGCGGTCCTCTATCCTGTGAATAGTTGTTCTTATGTTGTGCTGGGTGGCCTCCGCCTTGCCCATGCCACTTGCTATATTTCGACCTATAACTTTGATTGTACACTGGTCCATTTGAAAAATTACCACTAGTTTGTGGAGAATTTCCATGCTGCTCAGGCGCAGAATTAAAGGGTGGGTTTCCGTACTGATGTTGTACCTGGTGGTTGTAAATTGGGTGGTATCTCTGCTGATTACTGTAATTGGTTTTCTGCTTCCGTTTAAAGTTATTGCCGTTTGCGTTTTGATAACCGCTGGCAGGTTGGTAACAGCGGTCGCAGTAGCTCGCTCTCTCCTTGGGCGCATTGTTGTCCGCGTGCGATGCACTCTGCTGGCTGCCAGGGAAGAATTTGCCGCTGCCAACCTTGGAGCGCACATCCTCGCTAATTAAATCTAAGGAATCCAGCACAGAAAGGAATACATCCGTGTCTTCTTCGGACACATTTACTAATTTCTCTCTAATAGACACAGGGAGTTTGCTTTTGAGAATCATAATTACGTCCTTGGAAGAAATCGGAGAATCCCAGAATTTAATTTTTGCTAGATACTTCTCAAAGTATCGCCGGAGACTTCCATGCTTCTCATTGAAAATTTCCGCACCATACACCTCCTTCCTTAATCTTTGCTGTACCCCATTACTCCAAAATTTTGCCAAGAACATTTTCTCAAACTCTTCATAATTCCTACACGTGTCTACCATTTCCGTTCCCCATAATGCTGCATCACCAGAAATAAAGCCAGTGACGAACTGAATACGCTGTCTGTCTGTCCAGCTCCTGGGAAATATGCCGGAAAAATTCTTTAGGAACACGATGGGGTGTATTTCTCGCTTCTGCGGATGAAAAACAGGAAAAGTGCGATGCTTAATCACACTTTCCTCTTGCATTAAACTCACAATTGTGGGCGGATCATTTAGTTTCCCTACTCGGGACTCAACAGGACTGTTGTTCTGCATGTAATCAGGCGGTGAACAATAAGGAGTTGACTGACATTCGTCACCGTCTAAATGGTTGTTCCCTATAGTTTGCGTATGCGTGTGCGGATTTTCTACACAGTTTCTCAGCATTCTGACTTCGTCCACTACTTGCTGCTTCCACTCGGGAAGATCCCGTGTAAGTGTCCTCCGAATCTGTCCCAATTCAGAAACCACTGTGTCTCCAGACTTACCAGGAGCAGCTAAGATTTCATAAGTTACATCCTTGACAGTCTCCCTAAGCTCCTCCCTGACCTTCTTTTCGATAAAAATATCTTTACCCTTTATCCATTCACTGTAGTGTTCCGACAATGCCTCCGCGTGTGCTTTCACGGTGCTCTTAACCTGTTCTTCAATATTGATTGAGTCTATCTGCCTCGACAGATCCTCCACTACACCTTCAATGTCAGATACTGCATTTCTAACTGAGTTTATTTCTTTGGTAGCTGCCTGAATTTTTGTGTTTAATGTTCCAGATACTTCAGCTATTTCACTTTTCACCTGTTTCTGCATTTTCTGAATTTGATCACTGATCTTATTTTGCACCTCACCCAAATGGGTATTTAATTCAGCCGTAATTTCTTTATGCAGATCTGTTTTGATTGTGCCTAGCTGTGTTTTTAATGATTCGCTTACAGCATCTAATCGGGCGTTAACAGTCTCATTTTGTGTTTTTATAGTCTCATTTTGTGTTTTTACTGATTCGCTTACAGCATCTAATCGGGCGTTAACAGTCTCATTTTGTGTTTTTACTGATTCGCTTACAGCATCTAATCGGGCGTTAACAGTCTCATTTTGTGTTTTTATAGTCTCATTTACTGCGTCAAACTGTTGTTTCAGCATTTCCATTAACGCACCGAGGTCATTTGTAGCTGCAGCGGGAAGAATTTGGACTTTAGGGTCACTTTCCCCTGTTACAGACATGGTTAGTTCAGTTTCCACACGGGAACCTACCGTTCGCGATCGTAAAGGGTATGGAATACTATTAACGTCTTCACTCCCGTCTCCTGTTGTCACCTGTCTCTGTTTACTATCTGCCATTTTCGTTAGTAAATCACGTGCTACGTAAGGCTTTCGTCGTTTGTCAGTGACGTGGTGAGTCCGCTAACAGCACCACTCTCGCGTGAGCAACAAATGAAATTCTATCTGGCAAGAAGACAAGATGGAACCTAACCGTTTCAGACAAATGAATGAAGATGCTCTTCACTGCAAATTGCGCACACTATCCACCATGTTGAAAATGCAATACAGGTATACTAACAATGGGGAGAAATAATTTCTATTATCAGACTACGAAGAATTTTACTTTGAAAGATAAAATAAAGCAGATTTTCTATAGCGGGAAGGAGATAGAAAGGATGTGGATCGACTTGGAAAAGCAACGTTGCTACTGAAGCACTACACTGCGTATGCAAAATTCTGACTTACTTTTTGATGGCTTGATTACCGCTATGTTGTCTCAGCAAATTCACGTCTCTTTTCTTTTCTTTTCTTTTCTCTCGGTAATTAAACTGCATTATTGACCGTTATTCTCACAGAGAGACGATGTGTACATGAAACGACAGAACATTTATTAACACAAGCACATAGAAAATTTTCCAAGAATTTGATCTAATTTTTGGTCAGGTCCCTGTTCGGGCGCCAAGTGTGATGTTACAAAATAGAAGTGATGTTGCTATTCAATGGAAAGTTGGAAATTGAGATTTAACTAACTGTTTTATCAATCACAATTGGCGTAAGAATCATGGATTGACCATTGTCATAAAATATTGCATTATGAGATGTGAATAGTTTTTACTTGCAGTTTCGCGTGGCTTGAGGCAGTCACAACTAGCGTGCTGTTGAATAAGAAATTGCGTTATCGTCTTTCTAATTACTTCATGATCGTAGATACGATCATACCCGGTTGTGAAGTTATTGTTATGACAAAACAATTTCCTAAGGGACCAGAAAGTTCTTAAGGGCACAAAAACAACTGTAACATCACACAAAAGAGAAATTCAATATTAAAGCTGATGCAAGAAAACGATAAAACAGTTTTCTTTTTATCAATGTAACACGCACATTGGACTGCTGATCTTGGAGTCTGTAATATTAGCAAAATGCATAATTAAAATGAAAATAATACTGAGGAGATAATCGAAATGAGCACTGCTAAATGATTCAGTATTCCCAGAACAAATATTTATTATAACTAAAACATATATCGTACCTTAAGCTTAATACAACAATGACGGTAGATTTTTATGTCCGTATCAAGTCCATTGAGCGCTCTTTTATATAGCCATTGTCCTCTTGAGTCGCTCGTGCTTCGTCACGGTAAGTTACAACAGTTCTTCTTCCTACACTTCACTCAAAACTTAGACGGAACACGTTTTCATTTATCTAGCAAAAATAATTAGATCAGACCGCCACAAATCTGCGTCCGTCTTACTCGAGAAAAACAGTAAAAGTCTTCTTAGCGCTCCAGGCTTCATTTGTTCTACAGCGAACAAAATAGTGAAGGATCGTATATCTATCCGTATTTTTCTGTTTTTATTGCCGCCCAAAGACGACGAATTACATTATCTAGAAAATTCCACCGTCGCCATGCGACGCCTTCTTATATATTAATCATTCTTTATAAACAAGTATTTGCCTTCTGGCTGAATTTGCTGTTTTAATTAAGCCAAAAATAGCGAATATCACATTAGCTACGCAATTTCTGTGTTAATTCGTTAATGTGAGGGTGCGAGAGATGCAGTAAAGAACGAATAGTGCATCGGAAAGGAGATACTCGTATCCCAAAACTAAATCCTATCGTTTCCATAGAAACGTTACTCGATTTAGAAGGAGAATTCATAGAACGAATAGTATTTCATAGTGATGCAATTTCTGTGTTAATTCGTCACTGTGAGGGAGCGAGGGTTGCAGTAAAGAACGAATAGTGCATCGGAAAGGAGATACTCGTATCCCAAAAGATAATCGTGGCTTTTTCATTGGAACGAGACTCGATTTAGCAGGAGAAGTCATAGTATGCATAGCATTTCAAGGCGTCGCAATTTCTGTGCTAATTCGTCAATGTGAGGGAGCGAGGGTTGCAGTAAAGAACGAATAGTGCAACGCAAAGGAGATACTCGTATCCCAAAAGAAAATCTTGTCGTTTCCATAGAAACGAGACTCGATTTAGCAGGAGAAATCATGGAACCCATAGTATATCATGGCGACGCAATTTCTGTGTTAATACGTGAATGTGAGGGAGCGAGGGTTGCAGTAATGAACGACTAGTGCATCGGAAAGGAGATACTCGTATCCCAAAAGAAAATCTTGTCATTTCCTTAGAATCGAGACTTGAATTAGCAGGAGATGTCATAGAACCCATAGCATTTCATATCGACGCAATTTCTGTGTTAATTCGTCAATGTGAGGGAGCGAGGGATGCAGTAAAGAAGGAACAGTGCATCAGAAAGGCGATACTCGTACCCCCAGAACTAAACCTGTCGTTTCCATAGAAACGTTACTCGATTTTGAAGGAGAAGTCATAGAACACATAGTATTTCATAGCGACGCAATTTCTGTGTTATTTTGTCAATGTGAGGGAGCGAGGGTTGCAGTAAAGAACGAATAGTGCATCGGAAATTAGTTACTCGTATCCCTAAAGAAAATCCTGTCGTTTCAATAGAAACGAGACTCGATTTAGCAGGAGAAGTCATAGAACCCATAGTATTTCATAGCGACGCAATTTGTGTGTTAATTCGTCTATGTGAGGGAGCTAGGGTTGCAGTATAGAACGAATAGTGCATCGGAACGGAGATACTCGTATCCCAAAAGAAAATCCTGTCGTTTCCATAAAAACGAGACTCGATTTAGCAGGAGAAGTCATAGGGCCCATAGTATTTCATAGCGACGCAATTTCTGTGTTAATTCGTGAATGTGAGGGAGCGAGGGTTGCAGTAAAGAACGTATAGTGCATCGGAAAGGAGATACTCGTATCCCAAAAGGAAACCCTGTCGTTTCCATAGAAACGAGACTCGATTTAGCAGGAGAAGTCATAGACAACATGGTATTTAATAGCGACGCAATTTCTGTGTTAATCCGTCAATGTGTGGGTGCGAGGGTTGCAGTAAAGAACGAACAGTGCATCGGAAAGGAGATACTCGTATCCCATAACTAAATCGTGTCGTTTCCATAGAAACGTTACTCGATTTAGAAGGAAAAGTCATAGAATCATTAGTATTTCATAGCCACGAAATTTCAGTGTTAATTCGTCAATGTGATGGAGCGAGGGTTGCAGGAAAGATCGAATAGTGCATCTGAAAGGAGATACTCGTATCCCAAAAGAAAATCCTGTCGTTTCCATAGAAACGTTACTCGATTTAGAAGGAGAAGTCATTAAACTGACAGTTTTTCACAGCGACGCGATATCTGTGTTAATTCGTCAATGAGAGCGAGCGAGGGTTGCAGAAAAGGACGAATGGTGCATCGCAAAGGAGATACTCGTATCCCAAAAGAAAATCCTCTCGTTTGCATGGAAACGAGACTCGATTTAGCAGGAGAAATCATGGAACCCATGGTATTTCATAGCGACGCAATGTCTGTGTTAATTCGTGAATGTGAGGGAGCGAAGGTTGCAGTAAAGAACGAATAGTGCATCGGAAAGGAGATACTCGTATCCCAAATAAAATCCTGTCATTTCCATAGGAACGAGACTCGAATTAGCAGGAGATGTCATAGAACCCATAGTATTTCATATCGAGGCAATTTCTGTGTTAATTCGTCAATGTCAGGGAGCGAAGTTTGCAGTGAAGAAGGAATAGCGCATCGGCAATGAGATACTCGTATCTTAAGAGAGAATCCTGTAGTTTCCATAGAAACGAGTCTCGATTTAGCAGGAGAAGTCGTAGAACCCATGGTATTTCATAGCGACGCATTTTCTGTGTTACTTCGTCAATGTAAGGGAGCGAGTGTTGCAGTAAATATCGAATAGTGCATCGGAAAGAAGATACTCGTATCCCAAAACTAAATCCTGTCGTTTCCACAGAAACGTTTCTCGATTTAGAAGGAGAAGTCATAAAACCCATGGTATTTCATATCGACGCAATTTCTGTGTTAATTCGTCAATGTGAGGGAGCGAGTGCAGCAGTCAGGAACGATTAGTGCATCGGAAAGGTAATACCCGTATCCCAAGACAAAATCCTGTCGTTCCCATAGAAACGAGACTCGATTTACGAGGAGAAGTCATAGAACCCATAGTATTTCATAGCGACGCAATTTCTGTGTTATCTCGTCAATGTGAGCGAGCGAGAGTTGCAAAAAGGACGAATAGTGCATGGGAAAAGAGATACTCGTATCCCAAAACTATATCCTGTCGTTTCCATAGAAACGTTACTCGATTTAGAAGGAGAATCCATAGAACCAATAGTATTTCATAGCTACGCAATTTCTGTGTTAATTCGTTAATGTGAGGGTGCGAGAGATGCAGTAAAGAACGAATAGTGCATCGGAAAGGAGATACTCGTATCCCAAAACTAAATCCTATCGTTTCCATAGAAACGTTACTCGATTTAGAAGGAGAATTCATAGAACGAATAGTATTTCATAGTGATGCAATTTCTGTGTTAATTCGTCACTGTGAGGGAGCGAGGGTTGCAGTAAAGAACGAATAGTGCATCGGAAAGGAGATACTCGTATCCCAAAAGATAATCGTGGCTTTTTCATAGGAACGAGACTCGATTTAGCAGGAGAAGTCATAGTATGCATAGCATTTCAAGGCGTCGCAATTTCTGTGCTAATTCGTCAATGTGAGGGAGCGAGGGTTGCAGTAAAGAACGAATAGTGCAACGCAAAGGAGATACTCGTATCCCAAAAGAAAGTCCTGTCGTTTCCATAGAAACGAGACTCGATTTAGCAAGAGAAATCATGGAACCCATAGTATATCATAGCGACGCAATTTCTGTGTTAATACGTGAATGTGAGGGAGCGAGGGTTGCAGTAAAGAACGACTAGTGCATCGGAAAGGAGATACTCGTATCCCAAAAGAAAATCTTGTCATTTTCTTAGAATCGAGACTTGAATTAGCAGGAGATGTCATAGAACCCATAGCATTTCATATCGACGCAATTTCTGTGTTAATTCGTCAATGTGAGGGAGCGAGGGATGCAGTAAAGAAGGAACAGTGCATCGGAAAGGCGATACTCGTACCCCCAGAACTAAACCTGTCGTTTCCATAGAAACGTTACTCGATTTTGAAGGAGAAGTCATAGAACACATAGTATATCATAGCGACGCAATTTCTGTGTTATTTTGTCAATGTGAGGGAGCGAGGGTTGCAGTAAAGAACGAATAGTGCATCGGAAATTAGTTACTCGTATCCCTAAAGAAAATCCTGTCGTTTCAATAGAAACGAGACTCGATTTAGCAGGAGAAGTCATAGAACCCATAGTATTTCATAGCGACGCAATTTGTGTGTTAATTCGTCTATGTGAGGGAGCTAGGGTTGCAGTAAAGAACGTATAGTGCATCGGAAAGGAGAAACTCGTATCCCAAAAAAAAATCCTATCAATTCCATAGAATCGAGACTCGAATTAGCAGGAGATGTCATAGAACCCATAGCATTTCATATGGACGCAATTTTTTTGTTAATTCGTCAATGTGAGGGAGCGAGGGATGCAGTAAAGAAGGAACAGTGCATCGGAAAGGAGAGACGCGTATCCCAAACCTAAATCCTGTCGTTTCCATAGAAAAGAGAGTCCTTTCAGCAGGACAAGTCATAGAACCCATTGTATTTCATAGCGACGCAATTTCTGTGTTAATTCGTCAATGTGAGTGAACGAGGGTTGCAGTTAAGAACGAATAGTGCATCGAAAAGGAGATACTCGTATCCCAAAAGAAAAAGCTGTCATTTCCATAGAGAAGAGACTCGATTTAGCAGGAGAAGTCATAGAACCCATATTATTTCATAGCGACACACTTTCTGTGTTAAATCGTCAATGTGAGGGAGCGAGGGTTGCAGTAAAGAACGAATAGTGCTTCGGAAAGGAGATACTCGTATCTTAAGAGAGAATCCTGTCGTTTCCATAGAAACGAGTCTCGATTTAGCAGGGGAAATCGTAGAACCCATGGTATTTGATAGCGACGCATTTTTTGTGTTACTTCGTCAATGTGAGGGAGCGAGTGTTGCAGTAAATATCGAATAGTGCATCGGAAAGAAGCTACTCGTATCCCAAAACTAAATCCTGTCGTTTCCATAGAAACGTTTCTCGATTTAGAAGGAGAAGTCATAAAACCCATGGTATTTCATATCGACGCAATTTCTGTGTTAATTCGTCAATGTGAGGGAGCGAGTGCAGCAGTCAGGAACGATTAGTGCATCGGAAAGGTAATACCCGTATCCCAAGTCAAAATCCTGTCGTTCCCATAGAAACGAGACTCGATTTACGAGGAGAAGTCATAGAAAACACAGTATTTCATAGCGACGCAATTTCTGTGTTATCTCGTCAATGTGAGTGAGCGAGGGTTGCAAAAAGGACGAATAGTGCATCGGAAAAGAGATACTCGTATCCCAAAACTATATCCTGTCGTTTCCATAGAAAAGTTACTCGATTTAGAAGGAGAATTCATAGAACCCATAGTATTTCATAGCTACGCAATTTCTGTGTTAATTCGTTAATGTGAGGGTGCGAGAGTTGCAGTAAAGAACGAATAGTGCATCGGAAAGGTGATACTCGTATCCCAAAAGTAAATCCTGTCGTTTCCATAGAAACGAGACTCGATTTAGCAGGAGTAGTCATTAAACCCACAGTATTTCATAGCGACGCATTTTCTGTGTTAATTCGTCAATGTGAGGGAGCGAGGGAAGCTGTAAAGCAGAAACAATGCATCGAAAGGAGATACTCGTATTCCAAACATAAGTCCTGTCGATACCAAAGGAACGTAACACTATTTAGAAGGAGAATTCATAGAACACATAAAATTTCATAGCGACGCAATTTCTTTGTTAATTCGTCAATGTGAGGGAGCGAGGGTTGCAGTAAAAAACGAATAGTGCATCGAAAAGGAGATACTCGTATCCCAAAAGAAAATGCTGTCATTTCCATAGAGAAGAGACTCGATTTAGCAGGAGAAGTCATAGAACCAATATTATTTCATAGCGACACAATTTCTGTGTTAAATCGTCAAAGTGAGGGAGCGAGGGTTGCAGTAAAGAACGAATAGTGCTTCGGAAAGGAGATACTCGTATCTCAAAAGAAAATCCTTTCGTTTCCATAGAAACGAGACTCGATATTGAAGAAGAACTCATTGAAACCATAGTATCTCATAGCGACGCGATTTCTGTGTTAATTCGTCAATGTGGGCGACCGAGGGTTGCAGAAAAGGACGTATAGTGCATCGGAAAGGAGATACGCGTATCCCAAAACTAAATCCTATCGTTTCCATAGAAACGTTACTCGATTTAGAAGGAGAATTCATAGAACGAATAGTATTTCATAGTGATGCAATTTCTGTGTTAATTCGTCACTGTGAGGGAGCGAGGGTTGCAGTAAAGAACGAATAGTGCATCGGAAAGGAGATACTCGTATCCCAAAAGATAATCGTGGCTTTTTCATAGGAACGAGACTCGATTTAGCAGGAGAAGTCATAGTATGCATAGTATTTCAAGGCGTCGCAATTTCTGTGCTAATTCGTCAATGTGAGGGAGCGAGGGTTGCAGTAAAGGACGAATAGTGCAACGCAAAGGAGATACTCGTATCCCAAAAGAAAATCCTGTCGTTTCCATAGAAACGAGACTCGGTTTAGCAGGAGAAATCATGGAATCCATAGTATATCATAGCGACGCAATTTCTGTGTTAATACGTGAATGTGAGGGAGCGAGGGTTGCAGTAAAGAACGAATAGTGCATCGGAAAGGAGATACTCGTATCCCAAAAGAAAATCCTGTCATTTCCATAGAATCGAGACTTGAATTAGCAGGAGATGTCATAGAACCCATAGCATTTCATATCGACGCAATTTCTGTGTTAATTCGTCAATGTGAGGGAGCGAGGGATGTAGCAAAGAAGGAACAGTGCATCGGAAAGGCGATACTCGTACCCCCAGAACTAAACCTGTCGTTTCCATAGAAACGTTACTCGATTTTGAAGGAGAAGTCATAGAACACATAGTATTTCATAGCGACGCAATTTCTGTGTTATTTTGTCAATGTGAGGGGTCGAGGGTTGCAGTAAAGAACGAATAGTGCATCGGAAATTAGTTACTCGTATCCCAAAGAAAATCCTGTCGTTTCAATAGAAACGAGACTCGATTTAGCAGGAGAAGTCATAGAACCCATAGTATTTCATAGCGACGCAATTTGTGTGTTAATTCGTCTATGTGAGGGAGCTAGGGTTGCAGTATAGAACGAATAGTGCATCGGAACGGAGATACTCGTATCCCAAAAGAAAATCCTGTCGTTTCCATAAAAACGAGACTCGATTTAGCAGGAGTAGTCATAGGGCCCATAGTATTTCATAGCGACGCAATTTCTGTGTTAATTCGTGAATGAGAGGGAGCGAGGGTTGCAGTAAAGAAGGAACAGTGCATCGGAAAGGAGAGACGCGTATCCCAAACCTAAATCCTGTCGTTTCCATAGAAAAGAGACTCCATTCAGCAGGACATGTCATAGAACCCATTGTATTTCATAGCGACGCAATTTCTGTGTTGATTCGTCAATGTGAGTGAACGAGGGTTGCAGTTAAGAACGAATAGCGCATCGAAAAGGAGATACTCGTATCCCAAAAGAAAATGCTGTCGTTTCCATAGAAACGTTTCTCGATTTAGAAGGAGAAGTCATAAAACCCATGGTATTTCATATCGACGCAATTTCTGTGTTAATTCGTCAATGTGAGGGAGCGAGGGTTGCAGTAATGAACGAATAGTGCTTCGGAAAGGAGATACTCGTATCTCAAAAGAAAATTCTATCGTTTCCATAGAAACGAGACTCGATATTGAAGAAGAACTCATTGAAACCATAGTATCTCATAGCGCCGCGATTTCTGTGTTAATTCGTCAATGTGAGCGAGCGAGGGTTGCAGAAAAGGACATATAGTGCATCGGAAAGGAGGTACGCGTATCCCAAAACTAAATCCTATCGTTTCCATGGAAACGTTACTCGATTTAGAAGGAGAATTCATAGAACGAATAGTATTTCATAGTGATGCAATTTCTGTGTTAATTCGTCACTGTGAGGGAGCGAGGGTTGCAGTAAAGAACGAATAGTGCATCGGAAAGGAGATACTCGTATCCCAAAATATAATCGTGGCTTTTTCATAGGAACGAGACTCCATTTAGCAGCAGAAGTCATAGTATGCATTGTATTTCAAGGCGTCGCAATTTCTGTGCTAAATCGTCATTGTGAGGGAGCGAGGGTTGCAGTAAAGAACGAATAGTGCAACGCAAAGGAGATACTCGTATCCCAAAAGAAAATCTTGTCGTTTCCATAGAAACGAGACTCGATTTAGCAGGAGAAATCATGGAACCCATAGTATATCATAGCGACGCAATTTCTGTGTTAATACGTGAATGTGAGGGAGCGAGGGTTGCAGTAAAGAACGAATAGTGCATCGGAAAGGAGATACTCGTATCCCAAAAGAAAATCCTGTCATTTCCATAGAATCGAGACTTGAATTAGCAGGAGATGTCATAGAACCCATAGCATTTCATATCGACGCAATTTCTGTGTTAATTCGTCAATGTGAGGGAGCGAGGGATGCAGTAAAGAAGGAACAGTGCATCGGAAAGGCGATACTCGTACCCCCAGAACTAAACCTGTCGTTTCCATAGAAACGTTTCTCGATTTAGAAGGAGAAGTCATAAAACCCATGCTATTTCATATCGACGCAATTTCTGTGTTAATTCGTCAATGTGAGGGAGCGAGTGCAGCAGTCAGGAACGATTAGTGTATCGGAAAGGTAATACCCGTATCCCAAGACAAAATCCTGTCGTTCCCATAGAAACGAGACTCGATTTACGAGGAGAAGTCATAGATCCCATAGTATTTCATAGCGGCGCAATTTCTGTGTTATCTCGTCAATGTGAGCGAGCGAGGGTTGCAAAAAGGACGAATAGTGCATCGGAAAAGAGATACTCGTATCCTAAAACTATATCCTGTCGTTTCCATAGGAACGTTACTCGATTTAGAAGGAGAATTCATAGAACCAATAGTATTTCATAGCTACGCAATTTCTGTGTTAATTCGTTAATGTGAGGGTGCGAGAGTTGCAGTATAGAACGAATAGTGCATTGGAAAGGTGATACTCGTATCCCAAAAGTAAATCCTGTCGTTTCCATAGAAACGAGACTCGATTTAGCAGGAGTAGTCATTAAACCCACAGTATTTCATAGCGACGCATTTTCTGTGTTAATTCGTCATTGTGAGGGAGCGAGGGATGCTGTAAAGTAGAAACAATGCATCGAAAGGAGATACTCGTATTCCAAACATAAGTCCTGTCGATTCCAAAGGAACGTAACACTATGTAGAAGGAGAATTCATAGAACACATAAAATTTCATAGCGACGCAATTTCTGTGTTAATTCGTCAATGTGAGGGAGCGAAGGTTGCAGTAAAGAAGGAATAGCGCATCGGAAATGAGATACTCGTATCTTAAGAGAGAATCCTGTCGTTTCCATAGAAACGAGTCTCGATTTAGCACAAGAAGTCGTATAACCCATGGTATTTCATAGCGACGCATTTTCTGTGTTAGTTCGTCAATGTGAGGGAGCGAGTGTTGCAGTAAATATCGAATAGTGCATCGGAAAGAAGATACTCGTATCCCAAAACTAAATCCTGTCGTTTCCATAGAGACGTTTCTCGAATTAGAAGGAGAAGTCATAGAACCCATGGTATTTCATAGCGACGCAATTTCTGTGTTAATTCGTCAATGTGAGTGAGCGAGGGTTGCAGAAAAGGACGAATAGTGCATCGCAAAGGAGATACTCGTATCCCAGAACTACATCCTGTTTTTTCCATAGAGACGTTACTCGATTTAGAAGGAGAAGTTATAGAACCCATAGTATTTCATAGAGACGCAATTTCTATGTTAATTCGTCAATGTGAGCGAGCGAGGGTTGCAGAAAAGGACGAATAGTGCATCGGAAAGGAGATACTCGTATCCCAAAACTAAATCCTGTCGTTTCCATAGAAACGTTCCACGATTTAGAAGGAGAATTCGTGGAACCCATAGTATTTCATAGCGACGCTATTTGCGTGTTAAATCGTCAATGCGAGGGAGCGAAGAATGCAGTAAAGAAGGAATAGCGCATCGGAAATGAGATACTCGTATCTTAAGAGAGAATCCTGACGTTTCCATAGAAACGAGTCTCGATTTAGCACAGGAAGTCGTAGAACCCATGGTATTTCATAGCGACGCATTTTCTGTGTTAGTTCGTCAATGTGAGGGAATGAGTGTTGCAGTAAATATCGAATAGTGCATCGGAAAGAGGATACTCGTATCCCAAAACTAAATCCTGTCGTTTCCATAGAGATGTTTCTCGATTTAGAAGGAGAAGTCATAGAACCCACGGTATTTCATAGCGACGCAATTACTGTTTTCATTCGTCAATGTGAGGGAGCGAGTGCTGCAGTCAAGAACGGTTAGTGCATCGGAAAGGTGATACCCGTATCCCAAAAGAAAATCCTGTCGTTCCCATAGAAACGAGACTCGATTTACGAGGAGAAGTCATAGAACCCATAGTATTTCATAGTGACGCTATTTCTGTGTTATTTCGTCAATGTGAGTGAGCGAGGGTTGCAGAAAAGGACGAATAGTGCATCGGAAAAGAGATACTCGTATCCCAAAACTATATCCTGTCGTTTCCATAGAAACGTTACTCGATTTAGAAGGAGAATTCATAGAACCAATAGTATTTCATAGCTACGCAATTTCTGTGTTAATTCGTTAATGTGAGGGTGCGAGGTTTGCAGTAAAGAACGAATAGTGCATCGGAAAGGAGATACTCGTATCCCAAAGTAAATCATGTCGTTACCATAGAAATGAGACTCGATTTAGCAGGAGTAGTCAATTGAACCCATAGTATTTCATAGCGACGCATTTTCTGTGTTAATTCGTCAATGTGAGGGAGCGAGGGATATTGTAAAGTAGAAACAATGCATCGGAAAGGAGATACTCGAATTCCAAACCTAAGTCCTGTCGATTCCAAAGAAACGCAACACTATTTAGAAGGAGAATTCATAGAACACATAGAATTTCATAGCGACGCAATTTCTTTGTTAATTCGTCAATGTGAGGGAGCGAGGGTTGCAGAAATGGACGTACAGTGCATCGGAAAGGAGATACGCGTATCACAAAACTAAATCCTATCGTTTCGATAGAAACGTTACTCGATTTAGAAGGAGAATTCATTGAACGAATAGTATTTCATAGCGATGCAATTACTGTTTTAATTCGTCACTGTGAGGGAGCGAGGGTTGCAGAAAGGGACGAATAGTGCATCGGAAAGGAGATACTCGTATCCCAAAACTAAATACTGTCGTTTCCATTGAAACGTTACTCGATTTAGATGGAGATGTCATAGAACCCGTAGTATTTCATAGCGACGCAATTTCTGTGTTAATCGGTCAATGTGAGCGAGCGAGGATTGCAGAAAAGGACGAATTGTGCGTCGGGAAGGATATACACATATCACAAAACTAAATCCTGTCGTTTCCATAGAATCGTTACACGATTTAGAGGGAGAATTCATAGAACCCATAACATTTCATAGCGACACAATTTCTGTGTTAATTCGTCAGTGTGAGGGAGCGAGGGTTGCAGTAAAGAACGAATAGTGCATCGGTTATTAGTTACTCGTATCCAAAAAGAAAATCCTGTCGTTTCAATAGAAACGAGACTCGATTTAGCAGGAGAAGTCATAGAACCCATAGTATTTCATAGCGACGCAATTTGCGTGTTAATTCGTCAATGTGAGGGAGCGAGGGTTGCGGTAAAGAACGAATAGTGCATCGGAATGGAGTTACTCGTATCCCAAAACTAAATCCTATCGTTTCCATAGAGACGTTACTCGATTTAGATGGAGAAGTTATAGAACCCATAGTATTTCATAGCGACGCAATTTCTGTGTTAATTCGTCTATGTGAGGGAGCGAGGTTTGCAGAAATGGACGAATAGGGCATCGGAAAGGAGATACTCGTATCCCAAAACTAAAACCTGTCGTTTCCATAGAGACGTTACTCGATTTAGAAGGAGAAGTTATATAACCCATAGTATTTCATAGCGACGCAATTTCTGTGTTAATTCGTCAATGTGAGCGAACGAGGGTTGCAGAAAAGGACGAATAGTGCATCGGAAAGGAGATACTCGTATCCCAAAACTAAATCCTGTCGTTTCCATAGAAACGTTTCTCGGTTTAGAAGGAGATTTCGTGGAACCCCATAACATTTCATAGCGACACAATTTCTGTGTTAATTCGTCAATGTGAGGGAGCGAGGGTTGCAGTAAAGAACGAATAGTGCATCGGAAATTAGTTACTCGTATCCAAAAAGAAAATACTGTCGTTTCAATAGAAACGAGACTCGACTTAGCAGGAGAAGTTATAGAACCCATAGTATTTCATAGCGACGCAATTTGCGTGTTAATTCGTCAATGTGAGGGAGCGAGGGTTGCAGTAAAGAACGAATAGTGCATCGGAATGGAGTTACTCGTATCCCAAAAGAAAATCCGGTCGTTTCCATAAAAACCGAGACTCGATTTAGCAGAAGAAATCATAGAGCCCATAGTATTTCCTAGCGACACAATATCTGTGTTAATTCGTCAATGTGGGGGAGCGAGTAATGCAGTAAAGAACGAATAGTGCATCCGAAAAGAGATTATCGTATCCCAAAACAAAATCCTGTCGTTACCATAGAGAAGAGAGTCGATTTTGCACTAGAAGTCATAGAACCCATTGTATTTTATAGCGACGCAATTTCTGTGTTAATTCGCCAATGGGAGGGAGCGAGGGAATCAATAAAGAACGAATAGTGCATCGGAAAGGAGATACTCGTATCCCAAAAGTATATCCTGTCGTTTCCATAGAAACGATACTCGATTTAGAAGGAGAAGTCATAGAAGGCATAGTAATACATAGCGACGCAATTTCTGTGTTAATTCGTCAATGTGATCGAGCGAGGTTTGCAGTAAAGAGCGAATAGTACATCGGGAAGGAGATACTCGTATCCCAAAAGAAAATCCTGTCGTTTCAATCGAAACGAGACTCGATTCAGCAGGAGAACTCATAGAACCCATAGTATTTCATAGCGACGCAATTTCTCTGTTATTTCGTCAATGTGAGGGAGCGAGGATTGCAGTGACGAACGAACAGTGCATTGGAGAGGAGATGCTCGTATCCCAAAAGAAAATCCTGTCGTTGCCATAGTTACGTTACTCGATTTAGAAGGAGAAGTCATAGAACCCATAGTATTTCATAGCGACACAATTTCAGTGTTAATTCGTCAATGTGAGGGAGCGTGGGTTGCAGTAAAGCAGGAATAGTGAATCGGAAAAGAGATACTCGTATCCTAAAAGGAAATCCTGTCGTCTCCATAGAAACGAGACTCGATTTAGCAAGAGAAGTCATAGAACCCATAGTATTTCATAGCGACGCAATTTCTGTGTTAATTCTTCAATGTGAGGGAGCGAAGGATGCAGTAAAGAATTAACAGTGCATCGGAAAGGAGATAATCGTGTCCCAAAAATAAGTCCAGTCGTTTCCATAGAAACGTTACTCCTTTTAGAAGGTGAAGTCATAGAACACATAGTAATTCATAGCGACGCAATTTCTGTGTCAATTCGTCAATGTGAGGGAGCGAGGGTTGCAGTAAAGGACGAATAGTGCATCGGAAAGGAGATACTCGTTTCCCAAATGAAAATCCTGTCATTTCCATAGAAACAAGACTAGATTTAGCAGGAGAAGTCATGGAACCCATAGTATTTCATAGCGACGCAATTACTGTGTTAATTCGTCAATGTGTGGGAGCGAGGATTGCAGTAAAGAACGAATAGTGCATCGGAAAGGAGAAACTCGTATCCCAACAGAAAATCCTATCGTTTATATTGAAACGAGACTCGATTCAGCAGGAGAAATCATAGAACCCATAGTATTTCATAGCGACACAATTTCAGTGTTAATTCTTCAATGTGGGGGAGCGAGGGATGCAGTAAAGAAGGAACAGTGCATCGGAAAGGAGTTAATCGTATCCCAAAACTAAGTCCTGTCGTTTCCGTAGAAACGTTACTCGATTTAGAAGGTGAAGTCATAGAACCCATAGTATTCCATATCGACGCAATATCTGTGTTAATTCGTCAATGTGAGGGATCGACGGTTGCAGTAAAGAAGGAATAGTGCATCGGAAATGGGATATTCGTATCTTAAAAGAGAATGCTATCGTTTCCATAGAAACGAGACTCGATTTAGCCAGAGAAGTCATAGAACCCATAGTATTTCATAGCGACGCAATTTCTGTGTTAATTCGTCAATGTGAGGGAGCAAGGGTTGCAGTAAAGATCGAATAGTGCATCGGAAAGGAGATACTCGTATCCCAAAACTAAATCCCGTCGTTTCCATGGAAACGTTTCTCGGTTTAGATGGAGATGCCATAGAACCCATAGTATTTCATAGCGACGCAATTTCTGTGCTAATTCGTCGATGTGAGGGAGCGAAGGTTGCAGTAAAGAAGGAATAGTGCATCGGAAATGAGATACTCGTATCTTAAAAGAAAATCCTGTCGTTTTCATAGAAACGAGTCTCGATTTAGTAGGAGAAGTCGTAGAACCCATGGTATTTCATAGCGACGCATTTTCTGTGTTAATACGTCAATGTGAGGGAGCGAGTGTTGCAGCAAATATCGAATAGTGCATCGGAAAGGAGATACTCGTATCTCAAAACTAACTCCTGTCGTTTCCATAGAAACGTTTCTCGATTTAGAAGGAGATGCCATAGAACACATAGTATTTCATAGCGACGAATTTCTGTATTAATTCGTCAATGCGAGGGAGCGAGGGCTGCAGTAAAGAACGAATAGTGCATTGGAAAGGTGATACCCGTATCGCAAAAGAAAATCCTGTCGTTTAAATACAAACGAGACTCGATTTAGGAGGAGAAGTCAATGAACGCATAGTATTTTATAGCGACGCAATTTCTGTGTTATTTCCTCAATGTGAGCAAGCGAGGGTTGCAGAAAAGGACGAATAGTGCATCTGAAAGGAGTTACTCGTATCCCAAAACTATATCATGTCGTTTTCATAGAAACGTTACTCGATCTAGAGGGAGAAGTCATAGAACCTATAGTATTTCATAGCGACGCAATTTCTGTGATAATTCGTTAATGTGAAGGAGCGAATGTTGCAGTAAAGAACGAATAGTGCATCGGAAAGGAGATACTCGTATCCCAAAAGTAAATCCTGTCGTTTATACAGAAACGAGACTCGGTTTAGCAGGAGAGGTCATAGAACCCACAGTATTTCATAGCGACGCATTTTCTGTGTAAATTCGTCAATGTGAGGGAGCGAGGGATGCAGTAAAGGAGAAACAGTGCATCGGAAAGGAGATACTCGTATGCCAAACCTAAATCCTGTCGTTTACACGGAAACATAACACTATTTGGAAGGAGAATTCATCAGAACACATAGAATTTCATAGCGACTCAATTTCTGTGTTAATTCGTCAATGTGAGGGAGCGAGGGTTGCAGTAAAGAACGAATAGTGCTTCGGAAATGAGATACTCGTATCCCAAAAGAAAATCCTCTCGTTTGCATGGAAACGAGACTCGATTTAGCAGGAGAAATCATGGAACCCATGGTATTTCATAGCGACGCAATGTCTGTGTTAATACGTGAATGTGAGGGAGCGAAGGTTGCAGTAAAGAACGAATAGTGCATCGGAAAGGAGATAATCGTATCCCAAATAAAATCCTCTCATTTCCATAGAAACGAGACTCGAATTAGCAGGAGATGTCATAGAACCCATTGTATTTCATATCGAGGCAATTTCTGTGTTAATTCGTCAATGTGAGGGAGCGAAGGTTGAAGTGAAGAAGGAATAGCGCATCGGAAATGAGATACTCGTATCTTAAGAGAGAATCCTGTCGTTTCCATAGAAACGATTCTCGATTTAGCAGGAGAAGTCGTAGAACCCATGGTATTTCATAGCGACGCATTTTCTGTGTTACTTCGTCAATGTGAGGGAGCGAGTGTTGCAGTAAATATCGAATAGTGCATCGGAAAGAAGATACTCGTATCCCAAAACTAAGTCCTGTCGTTTTTCATAGATACGTCACTCGATTTAGATGGAGATGCCATAGAACCCATAGGCTTTCATAGCGACGCAATTTCTGTGTTAATTCGTCAATGTGAGGGAGCGAAGGTAGCAGTAAAGAAGGAATAGCGCATCGGAAATGAGATACTCGTATCTTAAGAGAGATTCCTGTCGTTTCCATAGAAACGAGTCTCGATTTAGCACAAGAAGTCCTAGAACCCATGGTATTTCATAGCGACGCATTTTCTGTGTTAGTTCGTCAATGTGAGGGAGCGAGTGTTGCAGTAAATATCGAATAGTGCATCGGAAAGAACATACTCGTATCCCAAAACTAAATCCTGTCGTTTCCATAGAGACGTTTCTCGATTTAGAAGGAGAAGTCATAGGACCCACGGTATTTCATAGCGACGCAATTTCTGTGTTAATTCGTCAATGTGAGGGAGCGAGTGCTGCAGTCAAGAACGATTAGTGCATGGGCAAGGTAATACCCGTATCCCAAAAGAAAATCCTATCGTTCCCATAGAAACGAGACTCGATTTACGAGGAGAAGTCATAGAACTCACAGTATTTCACAGCGACGCTATTTCTGTGTTATTGCGTCAATGTGAGTGTGCGAGGGTTGCAGAAAAGGACGAATAGTGCATCGGAAAAGAGATACTCGTATCCCAAAACTATATCCTGTCGTTTCCATAGAAACGTTACTCGATTTAGAAGGAGAATTCATAGAACCAATAGTATCTCATAGCTACGCAATTTCTGTGTTAATTCGTTAATGTGAGGGTGCGAGGTTTGCAGTAAAGAACGAATAGTGCATCGGAAAGGAGATACTCGTATCCCAAAAGTAAATCATGTCGTTCCCATAAAAATGAGACTCGATTTAGCAGGAGTAGTCATTGGACCCATAGTATTTCATAGCGACGCATTTTCTGTGTTAATTCGTCAATGTGAGGGAGCGAGGGATGCTGTAAAGTAGAAACAATGCATCGGAAAGGAGATACTCGAATTCCAAACCTAAGTCCTGTCGATTCCAAAGAAACGCAACACTATTTAGAAGGAGAATTCATAGAACACATAGAATTTCTTAGCGACGCAACTTCTTTGTTAATTCGTCAATGTGAGGGAGCGAGGGTTGCAGTAAAGAACGAATAGTGCATCGAAAAGGAGATACTCGTATCCCAAAAGAAAATGCTGTCATTTCCATAGAAAAGAGACTCGATTTAGCAGGAGAAGTCATAGAACCCATATTATTTCATAGCGACACAATTTCTGTGTTAAATCGTCAATGTGAGTGAACGAGGGTTGCAGTTAAGAACGAATAGAGCATCGGAAAGGAGATACTCGTATCCCAAAAGATAATCGTGGCTTTTTCATAGAAACGTTACTCGATTTAGAAGGAGAAGTCATAGAACCCATAGTATTTCATAGCGACGCAGTTTCTATGCTAATTCGTCAATGTGAGGGAGCGGGGGTTGGACTAAAGAACGAGTAGTGCATCGCAAAGGAGATACTCGTATCCCAAAAGAAAATCCTCTCGTTTGCATGGAAACGAGACTCGATTTAGCAGGAGAAATCATGGAACCCATAGTATTTCATAGCGACGCAAGGACTGTGTTAATTCGTGAATGTGAGGGAGCGAAGGTTGCAGTAAAGAACGAATAGTGCATCGGAAAGGAGATACTCGTATCCCAAATAAAATCCTGTCATTTCCATAGAAACGAGACTCGAATTAGCAGGAGATGTCATAGAACCCATAGTATTTCGTATCGAGGCAATTTCTGTGTTAATACGTCAATGTGAGGAAGCGAGGGATGCAGTAAAGAAGGAACAGTGCATCGGAAAAGAGATACTCGTATCCCAAAACTAAGTCCTGTCGTTTTTCATAGATACGTTACTTGATTTAGATGGAGATGCCATAGAACCCATAGACTTTCATAGCGACGCAATTTCTGTGTTAAGTCGTCAATGTGAGGGAGCGAAGGTTGCAGTAAAGAAGGAATAGCGCATCGGAAATGAGATACTCGTATCTTAAGAGAGAATCGTGTCGTTTCCATAGAAACGAGTCTCGATTTAGCACAAGAAGTCGTAGAACCCATGGTATTTCATAGCGACGCATTTTCTGTGTTAGTTCGTCAGCGTGAGGGAGCGAGTGTTGCAGTAAAGAACGAATAGTGCATCGCAAAGGAGATACTCGTATCCCAAAACTAAATCCTGTCGTTTCCATAGAGACGTTTCACGAATTAGAAGGAGAAGTCATGGAACCCATGGTATTTTATAGCGACGCAATTTCTGTGTTAATTCGTCAATGTGAGGGAGCCAGTGCTGCAGTCAAGAACGATCAGTGCATCGGAAAGGTAATACCCGTATCCCAAAAGAAAATCCTGTCGTTCCCATAGAAACGAGACTCGATTTACGAGGAGAAGTCATAGAACACATAGTAATTCATAGCGACGCAATTTCTGTGTTATTTCGTCAATGTGAGTGAGCGAGGGTTGCAGAAAAGGACGAATAGTGCATCGGAAAAGAGATACTCGTATCCCAAAACTAAATCCTATCGTTTCCATAGTATCGTTACTCGATTTAGAAGGAGAATTCATAGAACGAATAGTATTTCATAGCGATGCAATATCTGTGTTAATTCGTCACTGTGAGGGAGCGAGGGTTGCAGTAAAGAACGAATAGTGCATCGGAAAGGAGATACTCGTGTCCCAAAAGATAATCGTGGCTTTTTTATTGAAACGAGACTCGATTTAGCAGGAGAAGTCAGTATGCATAGTATTTCATAGCGTCGCAATTTCTGTGCTAATTCGTCAATGTGAGGGAGCGAGGGTTGCAGTAAAGAACGAATAGTGCATCGCAAAGGAGATACTCGTATCCCAAAAGAAAATCCTGTCGTTTCGATAGAAACGAGACTCGATTTAGCAGGAGAAATCATGGAACCCATAGTATATCATAGCGACGCAATTTCTGTGTTAATACGTGAATGTGAGGGAGCGAGGGTTGCAGTAATGAACGAATAGTGCATCGGAAAGGAGATACTTGTATCCCGAAAGAAAACCCTGTCATTTCCATAGAATCGAGACTCGAATTAGCAGGAGATGTCATAGAACCCATAGCATTTCATATCGACGCAATTTCTGTGTTAATTCGTCAATGTGAGGGAGCAAGGGATGCAGTAATGAAAGAACAGTGCATCGGAAAGGAGATACTCGTACCCCCAGAACTAAAATCTGTCGTTTCCATAGAAACGTTACTCGATTTTGAAGAAGAAGTCATAGAACCCATAGTATTACATAGCGACGCAATTACTGTGTTAATTTGTCAATGTGAGGGAGCGAGGGTTGCAGTAAAGATCGAATAGTGCATCGGAAATTAGTTACTCGTATCCCAAAATAAAATCCTGTCGTTTCAATAGAAACGAGACTCGATTTAGCAGGAGAAGTCATAGAACCCATAGTATTTCATAGCGACGCAATTTGTGTGTTAATTCGTCTATGTGAGGGAGCTAGGGTTGCAGTATAGAACGAATAGTGCATCGGAATGGAGATACTCGTATCCCAAAAGAAAATCCTGTCGTTTCCATAAAAACGAGACTCGATTTAGCAGGAGAAGTCATAGAGCCCATAGTATTTCATAGCGACGCAATATCTGTGTTAATTCGGTAATGGGAGGGAGCGAGTAATGCAGTAAAGAACGAATAGTGCATCGGAAAGGAGATACTCGTATCCCAAAAGAAAATCCTGTCGTTTCCATAGAAAAGAGAATCGATTTTGCACTAGAAGTCATAGAACCCATAGTATTTTATAGCGACGCATTTTCTGTGATAATTCGCCAATGTGTGGGAGCGAGGGAATCAATAAAGATCGAATAGTGCATCGGAAAGGAGATACTCGTATCCCAAAAGTAAATCTTGTCGTTTCCATAGAAAGGAGACTCGATTTAGGAGGAGATGTCATTAAACCCATAGAATTTCATAGCGACGCAATTCCTGTGTTAATCCGTCAATGTGAGGAAGCGAGGGTTGGAGTAAAGAACGAATAGTGCAGCGGAAGGAAATACTCGTATCCCAAAACTAAATCCTATCGTTTCCATAGAAACGTTACTCGATTTAGAAGGAGAATTCATAGAACGAATAGTATTTCACAGTGATGCAATTTCTGTTTTAATTCGTCACTGTGAGGGAGCGAGGGATGCAGAAAAGGAGGAATAGTGCATCTGAAAGGAGATACTCGTATCCCAAAACTAAATCCTGTCGTTTCCATTGAAACGTTACTCGATTTAGATGGAGATGTCATAGAAACCGTAGTATTTCATAGCGACGCAATTTCTGTGTTAATTGGTCAATGTGAGCGAGCGAGGATTGCAGAAAATTACGAATAGTGCATCGGAAAGGAGATACTCATATCTCAAAAGTAAATCCTGTCGTTTCCATAGAATCGTTACACGATTTAGAGGGAGAATTCATAGAACCCATAACATTTCATAGCGACACAATTTCTGTGTTAATTCGTCAATGTGAGGGAGCGATGTTTGCAGAAAAGGACGAATAGTGCATCGGAAAGGAGATACTCGTATCCCAGAACTAAATCCTGTCGTTTCCATAGAGACGTTACTCGATTTAGAAGGAGAAGTTATAGAACCCATAGTATTTCATAGCGACGCAATTTCTGTGTTCATTCGTCAATGTGAGAGAGCGAGGGTTGCAGTAAAGAACGAATAGTGCATCGGAAATTAGTTACTCGTATCCAAAAAGAAAAACCTGTCGTTTCAATAGAAACGAGACTCGATTTAGCAGGAGAAGTCATAGAACCCATAGTATTTCATAGCGACGCAATTTGCGTGTTAATTCGTCAATGTGAGGGAGCGAGGGTTGCAGTAAAGAACGAATAGTGCATCGGAATGGAGTTACTCGTATCCCAAAATTAAATCCTATCGTTTCCATAGAGACGTTACTCGATTTAGAAGGAGAAGTTATAGAACCCATAGTATTTCATAGCGACGCAATTTCTGTGTTAATTCGTCTATGTGAAGGAGCGAGGTTTGCAGAAATGGACGAATAGTGCGTCGGAAAGGAGATACTCGTATCCCAAAACTAAAACCTGTCGTTTCCATAGAGACGTTACTCGATTTAGAAGGAGAAGTTATATAACCCATAGTATTTCATAGCGACGCAATTTCTGTGTTAATTCGTCAATGTGAGCGAACGAGGGTTGCAGAAAAGGACGAACAGTGCATCGGAAAGGAGATACTCGTATCCCAAAACTAAATCCTGTCGTTTCCATAGAAACGTTTCTCGGTTTAGAAGGAGAATTCGTGGAACCCATAGTATTTCATAGCGACGCATTTTCTGAGTTAATTCGTCAATGTGAGGGAGCGAGGGTTGCAGTAAAGAACGAATAGTGCATCGGAAATTAGTTACTCGTATCCGAAAAGAAAATCCTGTCGTTTCAATAGAAAAGAGGATCGATTTTGCACTAGAAGTCATTGAACCCATTGTATTTTATAGCGACGCAACTTCTGTGTTAATTCGCCAATGTGAGGGAGCGAGGGAATCAATAAAGAACGAATAGTGCATCGGAAAGGAGATACTCGTATCCCAAAACTAAAACCTGTCGTTTCCACAGAGACGTTACTCGATTTAGAAGGAGAATTCTTGGAACCCATAGTATTTCATAGCGACACAATATTTGTGTTAATTCATCAATGTGAGGGAGCGAGTAATGCAGTAAAGAACGAATAGTGCATCGGAAAAGAGATTATCGTATCCCAAAAGAAAATCCTGTCGTTACCATAGAGAAGAGAATCGATTTTGCACTAGAAGTAATAGAACCCACAGTATTTCACAGCGACGCAATTTCTGTGTTAATTCGTCAACGTGTGTGAGCGAGGGTTGCAGTAAAAAACGAATAGTGCATCCGAAAGGAGAAACTCGTATCCCAACAGAAAATCCTGTCGTTTCAATTGAAACGAGACTCGATTCAGCAGGAGAAGTCATAGAACCCATAGTATATCATAGCGACGCAATTTCAGTGTTTATTCTTCAATGTGGGGGAGCGAGGGATGCAGTAAAGAAGGAACAGTGCATCGGAAAGGAGTTAATCGTATCCCAAAACTAAATCCTGTCGTTTCCATAGAAACGTTACTCGATTTAGACGGAGAATTCGTGGAACCCATAGTGTTTCATAGCGACGCAATTTCTGTGTTAATTCGTCAATGTGAGGGAGCGAGGGTTGCAGTAAAGAACGAATTGTGCATCGGAAATTAGTTACTCGTATCCCAAAACTAAATCCTGTCGTTGCCATAGTTACGTTACTCGATTTAGAAGGAGAAGTCATAAAATCCATAGTATTTCATAGCGACGCAATTTCAGTGTTAATTCGTCAATGTGAGGGAGCGTGGGTTGCAGTAAAGAGTGAATAGTACAACGGATAGGAGATACTCGTATCCCAAAAGAGAATCCAGTCGTGCCATCGAAACGACACTCGATTCAGCATGAGAAGTCAAAGAACAGATAGTATTTCATAGCGACGCAATTTCTGTATTTATTCGTCAATGTGAGGAAGATGGGGTTGCAGTAAAGAAGGAACAGTGCATCGGAGAGGAGATACTCGTATCCCAAAACTAAATCGGGTCGTTTCTATAGATACGTTACTCGATTTACAAGGAGATGTCATAGAACCCATAGTATTTCATAGCGACGCAATTTATGTGTTAATTCGTCAATGTGAGGGGGCGAAGGTTGCAGTAAAGAAGGAATAGTGCATCGGAAAAGAGATACTCGTATCTTAAAAGGAAATCCTGTCGTCTCCATAGAAACGAGACTCGATTTAGCAGGAGAAGTCATAGAACCCATAGTATTTCATAGCGACGCAATTTCTGTGTTAATTCTTCAATGTGAGGGAGCGAGGGATGCAGTAAAGAATTAACAGTGCATCGGAAAGGAGATAATCGTGTCCCAAAACTAAGTCCAGTCGTTTCCATAGAAACGTTACTCCCTTTAGAAGGTGAAGTCATAGAACACATAGTAATTCATAGGGACGCAATTTCTGTGTCAATTCGTCAATGTGAGGGAGCGAGGGTTGCAGTAAAGGACGAATAGTGCATCGGAAAGGAGATACTCGTTTCCCAAAAGAAAATCCTGTCATTTCCATAGAACCAAGACTCGATTTAGCAGGAGAAGTCATGGAACCCATAGTATTTCATAGCGACGCAATTACTGTGTTAATTCGTCAATGTGTGGGAGCGAGGATTGCAGTAAAGAACGAATAGTGCATCAGAAAGGAGATACACGTATCACAAAATTAAATCCCGTCGTTACCATAGAAACGTTATTCGATTTAGAAGGAGAAGTCATAGAACCCACAGTATTTCACAGCGACGCAATTTCTGTGTTAATTCGACAACGTGAGTGAGCGAGGGTTGCAGTAAAGAACGAATAGTGCATCGGAAAGGAGAAACTCGTATCCCAACAGAAAATCCTGTCGTTTCCATTGAAACGAGACTCGATTCAGCAGGAGAAGTCATAGAACCCATAGTATTTCATAGCGACGCAATTTCAGTGTTAATTCTTCAATGTGGGGGAGCGAGGGATGCAGTAAAGAAGGAACAGTGCATCGGAAAGGAGTTAATCGTATCCCAAAACTAAGTCCTGTCGTTTCCGTAGAAACGTTACTCGATTTAGAATTTGAAGTCATAGAACCCATAGTATTTCATATCGACGCAATTTCTGTGTTAATTCGTCAATGTGAGGGATCGACGGTTGCAGTAAAGAAGGAATAGTGCATCGGAAATGGGATATTCGTATCTTAAAAGAGAATGCTATCGTTTCCATAGAAACGAGACTCGATTTACCCAGAGAAGTCATAGAACCCCTAGTATTTCATAGCGACGCAATTTCTGTGTTAATTCGTCAATGTGAGGGAGCGAGGGTTGCAGTAAAGATCGAATAGTGCATCGGAAAGGAGATACTCGTATCCCAAAACTAAATCCTGTCGTTTCCATGGAAACGTTTCTCGGTTTAGAAAGAGAAGTCATAGAACCCCTAGTATTTCATAGCGACGCAATTTCCGTGTTAATTCGTCAATGTGAGGAAGCGAGGGCTGCAGTAAAAAACGAATAGTGCATCGGAAAGGTGATACTCGAATCCCAAATGAAAATCCTGTCGTTTCCATAGAAACGAGACTCGATTTAGCAGGAGAAGTCATGGAACCCGTAGTATTTCATAGCGATGCAATTTATGTGTTAATTCGTCGATGTGAGGGAGCGAGGGATGCAGTGTCGAGCGAACAGTGCATCGGAGAGGAGATGCTCGTATCCCAAAAGAAAATCCTGTCGTTGCCATAGTTACGTTACTCGATTTAGAAGGAGAAGTCATAGAACCCATAGTATTTCATAGCGACGCAATTTCAGTGTTAATTCGTCTATGTGAGGGAGCGTGGGTTGCAGTAAAGAGTGAATAGTACATCGGAAAGGAGATACTCGTATCCCAAGAGAGAATCCAGTCGTGTCCATCGAAACGACACTCGATTCAGCATGAGAAGTCATAGAACAGATAGTATTTCATAGCGACGCAATTTCTGTGTTTATTCGTCAATGTGAGGGAGATAGGGTTGCTGTAAAGAAGGAACAGTGCATCGGAAAGGAGATACTCGTATCCCAAAACTAAATCCGGTCGTTTCTATAGATACGTTACTCGATTTAGAAGGAGATGTCATAGAACCCATAGTATTTCATAGCGACGCAATTTATGTGATAATTCGTCAATGCGAGGGAGCGAAGGTTGCAGTAAAGAAGGAATAGTGCATCGGAAAAGAGATACTCGTATCTTAAAAGAAAATCCTGTCATTTCCATAGAAACAAGACTCGATTTAGCAGGAGAAGTCATGGAACCCTAAGTATTTCATAGCGACGCAATTACTGTGTTAATTCGTCAATGTGAGGGAGCGAGGGTTGCAGTAAAGATCGAATAGTGCTTCGGAAAGGAGATACTCGTATCCCAAAACTAAATCCTGTCGTTTCCATAGAAGCGTTATTCGATTTAAAAGGAGAAATCATAGAACCCACAGTATTTCACAGCGACGCAATTTCTGTGTTAATTCGTCAACGTGAATGAGCGAGGGTTGCAGTAAAGAACGAATAGTGTATCGGAAAGGAGAAACTCGCATTCCAACAGAAAATCCTGTCGTTGCCATAGTTACGTTACTCGATTTAGATGATGATGATGATGTTTGGTTTGTGGGGCGCTCAACTGCGTGGTTATCAGCGCCCGTTCAATTATCCAATCTTTGCTCAGTCCAATTTCTCCACTTTCCTGGATGATGAGGAAATGATGAGGACAACACAAACACCCAGACATCTCGAGGCAGGTGAAAATTCCTGACCCGGCCGGGAATCGAACGCGGGAGCCCGTGCTCGGGAAGCGAGAACGCTACCGCGAGACCACGAGCGGCGGACAACTCGATTTAGAAGGAGAAGTCATAGAACCCATAGTATTTCATAGCGACGCAATTTCAGTGTTAATTCGTCAATGTGAGGGAGCGTGGGTTGCAGTAAAGAGTGAATAGTACATCGGAAAGGAGATACTCGTAACCTAAAAGAAAATTCAGTCGTGTCCATCGAAACGACACTCGATTCAGCATGAGAAGTCAATGAACAGATAGTATTTCATAGCGACGCAATTTCTGTGTTTATTCGTCAATGTGAGGGAGATGGGGTTGCAGTAAAGAAGGAACAGTGCATCGGAAAGGAGATACTCGTTTCCCAAAAGAAAATCCTGTCATTTCCATTGAAACAAGACTCGATTTAGCAGGAGAAGTCATAGAACCCATAGTATTTCATAGCGACGCAATTTCTGTGTTAATTCTTCAATGTGAGGGAGCGAGGGATGCAGTAAAGAATTAACTGTGCATCGGAAAGGAGATAATCGTGTCCCAAAACTAAGTCAAGTCGTTTCCATAGAAACGTTACTCCTTTTAGAAGGTGAAGTCATAGAACACATAGTAATTCATAGCGACGCAATTTCTGTGTCAATTCGTCAATGTGAGGGAGCGAGGGTTGCAGTAAAGGACGAATAGTGCATCGGAAAGGAGATACTCGTTTCCCAAAAGAAAATCCTGTCATTTCCACAGAAACAAGACTCGATTTAGCAGGAGAAGTCATGGAACCCGTAGTATTTCATAGCGACGCAATTTCTGTCTTAATTCGTCAATGTGTGGGAGCGAGGATTGCAGTAAAGAACGAATAGTGCATCAGAAAGGAGATACACGTATCACAAAATTAAACCCCGTCGTTACCATAGAAACGTTATTCGATTTAGAAGGAGAAGTCATAGAATACATAGTATTTCATAGCGACGCAATTTCCGTGTTAATTTGTCAATGTCAGGGATCGACGGTTGCAGTAAAGAAGGAATAGTGCATCGGAAATGGGATACTCGTATCTTAAAAGAGAATGCTATCGTTTCCATAGAAACGAGACTCAATGTAGCCAGAGAAGTCATAGAACCCATAGTATTTCATAGCGACGCAATTTCTGTGTTAATTCGTCAATGTGAGGGAGCGAGGGTTGCAGTAAACAACGAATAGTGCATCGGAATGGAGATACTCGTATCCCAAAACTAAATCCTGTCGTTTCCATAGAAACGTTTCTCGATTTAGAAGGAGAAGTCATAGAATACATAGTATTTCATAGCGACGCAATTTTCGTGTTAATTCGTCAATGTGAGGAAGCGAGGGCTGCAGTAAAAAACGAATAGTGCATCGGAAAGGTGATACTCGTATCCCAAATGAAAATCCTGTCGTTTCCATAGAAACAAACCACGATTCAGCAGGAGAATTCATAGAACCCAAAGTATTTCATAGCGACGCAATTTCTGTGATAATTCGTCATTGTGAGGGAGCGAGGGTTGCAGTCAAGTAGGAACAGTGCATCGGAAGGGAGATACTTGTAACCCAAAGGAAAATCCTGTCGTTTCCATAGAAACGAGACTCGATTGAGCAGGAGAAGTCATAGAACCCATAGTATTTCATAGCGACGCAATTTCTGTGTTATTCCGTCGATGTGAGGGAGCGAGGGATGCAGTAAAGAACGAACAGTGCATCGGAAAGGAGATACTCGTATCCCAAACCTAAATCCTGTCGTTTCCATAAAAATGTTGCTCGATTTAGAAGGAGAATTCATAGAACCCATAGTATTTCATAGCGACGCAATTTCTGTGTTAATTCGTCAATGTGAGGGAGCGAGGTTTGCAGTAAAGAACGAATAGTGCTTCGGAAAGGAAATACTCGTATCCAAAAAGAAAATCGTGTCGTTTCCATAGAAACGAGACTAGATTTAGAAGGAGAATACATTGAACACATAGTATTTCATAGCGACGCAATTTCTGTGTTTTATCGTCAATGTGAGGAAGCGACTGTTGCAGTAAAGAACGAATAATGCATCGGAAAGGAGATACTCGTATCCCAAAATGAAATCCGGTTGTTTCCATAGAAACGTTACCCGATTTAGGAGGGAAAGTCATAGAACCCATAGTATTTCATAGCGACGCAATTTCTGTGTTAATTCGTCAATGTGAGGGTGCGAGAGTTGCAGTAAAGAACGAATAGTGCATCGGAAAGGAGATACTCGTATCCCAAACCTAAATCCTGTCGTTTCCATAGAAACGTTACTCGATTTAGAAGGAGAATTCATAGAACCCATAGTATTTCATAGCGACGCAATTTCTGTGTTAATTCGTCAATGTGAGGGAGCGAGGTTTGCAGTAAAGAACGAATAGTGCTTCGGAAAGGAAATACTCGTATCCAAAAAGAAAATCGTGTCGTTTCCATAGAAACGAGACTAGATTTAGAAGGAGAATACATTGAACACATAGTATTTCATAGCGACGCAATTTCTGTGTTTTATCGTCAATGTGAGGAAGCGACTGTTGCAGTAAAGAACGAATAATGCATCGGAAAGGAGATACTCGTATCCCAAAATGAAATCCGGTTGTTTCCATAGAAACGTTACCCGATTTAGGAGGAGAAGTCATAGAACCCATAGTATTTCATAGCGACGCAATTTCTGTGTTAAATCGTTAATGTGAGGGAGCGAGGTTTGCAGGAAAGAACGAATAGAGCATCGGAAAGGAGACACTCGTATCCCAAAAGAAAATCCTGTCGTTTCCATAGAAACGAGACTCGATTAGTAGGAGATGTCATAGAACACATAGTATTTCATAGCGACGCAATTTCTGTGTTAAATCGTCAATGTGAGAGAGCGAGGGATGCAGTAAAGAATTAACAGTGCATCGGAAAAGATATACTCGTATCCCAAAAGAAAATCTTGCGTTTCCATAGTTACAAGACTCGATTTAGCAGGAGAAGTCATAGAACCCATAGTTTTTCATAGCGACGCAATTTCTGTGTTAATTAGTCAATGTGAGGGAGCGAGGGTTGCAGTAAAGAAAGAATAGTGCATTTTAAAGGAGATACTGGTATTTCAAAAGATTATCTTGTCGTTTCCATCGAAGCGAGACTCGATTTAGCAGGAGAAGTCATAGGACCCATAGTATTTCATACCGACGCAATTTCTGTGTTTATTCGTCAATGTGAGGGAGCGAGGGTTGCAGTAAAGAACGAATAGTGCATCGGAAAGAAGATACTCGTATCCCAACAGATAATCCTGTCGTTTGCATAGAAACGAGACTCCATTTAGCAGGAGAAGTCATAGTACCCATAGTATTAAATAGCGACGGAATTTAAGTGTTAATTCGTCAACGTGAGGGAGCGAGGGATGCAGTAAAGAAGGAGCAGTGCATCGGAAAGGAGATACTCGTATCCCAAAACTTAATCCTGTCGTTTCCATAGAAACATTAGTCGATTTAGAAGGAGAAGTCATAGAACCCACAGTATTTCATAGCGACGCAATTTCTGTGATAATTCTTCAATGTGAGGGAGTGAGGGTTGCAGTAAAGAAGGAATAGTGCATCGGAAAGGAGATACTCGTATCCCAAAAGAAAATCCTCTCGATTCCATTGATCAGAGACTCGATTTAGCTGGAGAAGTCCTAGAACCCATAGTATCTCATAGCGATGCTATTTCTCTGTTCATTCGTCAATGTGATGGCGCGATGGTTGCAGTAAATAAGGTATAGTGCATTAGAAAGGAGATAATCGTATCCCAAAACAAAAACCTGTCGTCTCCATAGAAACGAGACTCGAATTATCTGGAGGAGTCATAGAACCGATAGTAATTCATAGCGTCGCTATTTCTGTGTTAAATCGCCAATGTGAATCGGCGAGGAATGCGGTAAAGAAGGAACAGTGCGTCGGAAAGGAGATACTCGTATCCCAAAACTAAATCCTGTCGTTTCCATAGAAACGTTACTCGATTTAGATGGAGTAGTCATAGAACCCATAGAATTTCATAGCGACGCAATTTCTGTGTTAATTCGGCAATGTGAGGGAGCGAGGGTTGCAGTAAAGAACAATTAGTGCATCGGAAAGGAGATACTCGTATCCCAAAAGAAAATCCTGTCGTTTCGATAGAAACGAGACTCGATTTAGCAGGAGAAGCCATAGAACCCATAGGATTTCATAGCGACGCAATTTCTGTGTTAATTCGTCAACGTGAGGGAGCGAGGAATGCAGCAAAGAAGGAGCAGTGCATCGGAAAGGAGATACTCGTATCCCAAAACTAAATCCTGTCGTTTCCATAGAAACGTTACTCGATTTAGATGGAGAAGTCATAGAACCCATAGTATCTCATAGCGACGCAATTTGTATGATAATTCGTCAATGTGAGGGATCGAGGGTTGCAGTTGTAATCTCCCCACGTAAAATTACCCTCTACCACGCAATAATTAATAATGGTCAACCAAATCATCCACATGTATTTACGTTTGAAAACTATCTGATCAGATTTTCTAGTAATATATGCGCCGACAGCTCGTCGACGCCAAGGTATTTTTCTAGTACGTTTATTCTTTGGAACAACAGAGGTACAGAAATGTATGCTCCATGGTTATTATAGAGAGAGAGAGGAACAGCTTCGGAAGTATCGGTTGGAAGATTGTCGGATTGCTAAAGGAGATTTATTTACTCTTCTTCGCGCTAAAGCGAGCTAGGAAAGTTTGTGCCGCTAGCGTGATAGATAAAGAGAAAGAAAAACCTGTAAAAGAAAATTACATGAGACTTGGAACCAACAGAAAACGGAACATGTACGGACATGGATTCAATATACAATTTTCCTCAGAAATAAGGTTTGTGACAATTTTATTCTAGAGTGAATGACGAATGAGTTCTCTGTCTGAACCATTGATGATTGTCTGGGCCCTGTAATTAATTGGGAAGTTTCAGCTGTGACGAAGAGAGCCTGCAATTTCTGAGTTTTTTGAAATCGTCCAAAAAGGCTTCGTCCACATCTGAAATTTTAGATCTGTCGTAAACTGAACGAATTGTTCAAACGATCGATTTTCCCAACTGAATGCAGCGCTTAATAATAATAACGAATGTAAAGATATTTTCTAGCAAGCCAGCCGCTGAATATTAAGACGAAGGGCTCCACCAGAGATTCTACTAGGCTGATTTCACGTAAATAATATATTTAAACTGTACACAGATAAAGGACAGAGAGAGAGAGAGAGAGAGAGAGAGAGAGAGAGTGAGAGAATCCTCCATTAACATAATTGTTTCTCTGTCTTTTCACGGATCAGCCTAACTAGAAAACACGATGCCCTGACTTTATTGTACCGATTTATGTGTGAGAGGGAAAGAGCGATAAAGGCGACAGATACACTTCTGTACAGACAAAACATTACACCAAGTTAGCGGCAAGCTGCATTCACATAGACTTTCATCATTTACAAAAGCAGAGTATAATTCATTATAATGGCCAATCCTTGACAGGACACGTTTTTGGACGTTGTTAAAATAATTTTGTTCTCTGTTTCATGTGAACTACGACGAGACAACTTAACTTGGAAAAGAGAAGAAATACTCGCAGGCAAATTAAGTGGATCTACAAATAAAAGCAGCACGCTGGGCGCAGAAAATGGCCAGATCTATAATTTTTTATTAAAACTTACTAGTGTTGAGGAAGTAGACGTAGATTTGAACATTTACTAATTGTGTTCATGCCGGATGTAGTTTGATTGACTTGCCCTAGTTGCATTTACCTGTATAAGTACAATATGAAAGTAGCCACAGAAGTACTCTTGTGTGAAGGGAGATATATACATATTGACTGTAGAACATTTATATGGTTTTAACTAGGGCAATGTTTAAGATGAGTCAAGCAGAGCAGAGCAACACGCAACAGCCTTCAGCTGTGAGCCCGGATAATAGTGATGCAGTAAGAAGTGTTGTAGAACCGATCGCTACAGATAGTGCAATAGAACGCCCGGTAGACACGGCTGGAGATGTAACAGCAAGTATGCAACATGGATTAGATCCATTAGTAATTATCATGAGACAGATGCAGATGATAACCGAGAGCATGAATAATATGAAAACCGACATTAATGCGAAGTTAGCCTCAGTTACCGAGGGGCAAAATGATTTGAATGCGAAATTAGCCTCAGTTACTGAGGGGCAGGAAAATCTGAAAGCTGAGATTAAGCAGCAGTTACATGACAGTTTTTCCGAGTTAGAGCAGCGGATAGAGGCGAAGACAAAGGAACTTAAAGATCAGGCCGAAGAGACGGAACGAAAATTAACTGCACAAATAGAATTGGTTAAAGCTCAATGTGAGGATCTACTCAACGCGTACGTGTAGAAATGAAGGAGTATGTGGCTATTAAGATAGATACCGTACGGGAACAGGTGGAAATGGTTCCGCAATTAGTACAAAAGCAAGATGCCATGTCATGTGCAATTGCGCAACTTCCTGAATTGGCACGTACGCAGACGAACCTAAAGGAAAGTGTTGAACATCTGACCGAACGTCAAGACGTTATAGACCACCAAATTAATGTATTAATGGGTAAATTATCCGAAATCACATTAGAAAACAAAAGGCTAATGTGTGAAAACGTTGAGCAAAATGTTAAAGCAGCATTCCAGAGTCTATGCGGCAAACAGGAAGAGAATTTGTTTGCGAAAGGACTTGAGGAAGTGCGACAGCAGTTAGGTGCTGATTTCGAGCATTGGAAACAAACGATAGAAGAGTCGATACGCGTTTCACAACAAGGCTCAGAACAAATGAATACCGGCCAGCAGCAGAAGTTGGCAGCGTCTGTAGAGCCAGTTACTGCACGTTTGCACACGATACCGACTTGTGTGAGTAACTCGAATATTAAATTGCCACGAGCTAGTTGTTCGCGTGAAGTTTTATCTGACGGAGATTACGAAAGCCTTTGCCATGCCGAAGAAAAAATGATAAAGCATCGGCAATTCCAGATTTTTAACACTGACAAAAGGGGGGTCCATCCGATTGTTTTTATCCGAAGTTTTAGAGGAGTGCTACCCAGAAATTGGTCGGAGTGGCAGAAAATCAGTTTCGTGACTGGGTATATACAAGGTTCGGGGGCGATCTGGGCCTCGGACATGACTTCTATTTGCTCGACATATGACGATTTTGAGAAAGCGTTTTTAGCAAAATTCTGGTCAGAAGGGTTACAGGAACGCCTAAGGCAGGAGGTGCTCTACCCAGAGCCTTTCTCTTTTTCAAAAGGAAGCCTTAGGAAGTATTTTGAAAAATATATAAACAAAACTAGATATTGGGACAGACCTATGCCTTTGCCAGACATAATAAACATACCTAAGGCAAGATTACCAACTAACATCCGGAATCAATTAATTTACGGGAACGATAAAGACTTGGAGTCGTTCCTCACGACGTTAGATCACATAGACATTATAGAAGAGAGCAACCAGAAAGCCCGTAACAACAGATTCCAATATAGGGAGATAGAACCTCCGCCAAATGGTAGGCAAGGGAACGCACAGAGGTCGATAAATAGTGGAGAAACCCCTCAAAATCTCAATAATAATACCGGCAATAGTCTTGCAAGGGGCTATCCAAGGAACAACAGGAATGGGAAACGATACAATCCCGTATGGGGGAACGAAAGGAATTTCAGACCGCAAGCCTGGAACAATAACAGTAATAGAAAGTGGAATCATCCGGGGGGAATAGATTCAAATAACCAACATCAGTGGGGACGGACATCTACGAATCAACCGGTAATTACCGAAGTGACGGACGATGTCAACCACCAGGCGAATCAAAATCCAACAAACTTGTAAGGACCCACTCGCGCCCCGGAGGAGCGGTCAACAATTGGTTGAGGGGCAACAGGATATGTGTACCCATGCTAACGTATAATGATGGACGATTACTGGCAGATGAATTGACCGAGGACTTAGAACTCCAAGATGAGGAGAAGGAACAGGTGGCAGTAGCCGAAGTGCAAGTCATTTTGGAGACTGTACCTATAGTGGCGGTTTTGGACACAGCTGCAACCACGAATGTTATTTCGGAGGCTCTATTCAACAAGATCAGAAATATAAGACGAGTACCAATTTTTCCAGTTCAAAATTGCAGAATAATAGGCGCCGTTGGGGCTAGATCGGCTAATGTAAAAGTGCAGTCACTACTTAGTGTAGAAGTCGGAAATGTAGCAATATTAAGCACATTCCTTGTTGTAAAAAATTTGGTGGTAGCCTGCATTATAGGAGTCGACAGCCTACGTCAATACGGATGCAGAATAGATTTTAAAACAGGAAAAATTTGGTTAAATGTAAATAAACAAGAAATTGAGTTGGACTTGTTGAAAAGGGAAAGCCTTACCAGAAAATATAATAGTGGGATCAGTGTGCAAGTAATCAGGACTGCACAAAATTCTAAACAGCACGTAAATAATGAGTTCCAAGTCAAAGGAGACTTCGGTCAATTAGTGTATGAGAAGTTAAAGGAATCCGACTGCATTATTGAAGAGCAGAAGAAGCAGCTCAAAGAATTATTATTAGTGTATGAAAACGTGTTTGACGAAAGGCCAGGAGTTATTAAGGGATACATATGCCATCTCTACGTCAAGCCACACGAAACGTATTGTAGAACTTTCTATCCTGTTCCCTGGAGGTTAAAGGCTCAAGTTCAAAAAGAAATAGATCGCATGTTGAAATGGGGTTTGATCGAACCCGCTACAAGCCCATACTGCTCCCCATTGTTGGTCGTGCCAAAAGCAAATGGAACTGTGAGACTGATACTCGACGCCAGGGAAATAAATAAAATCATAATTCCAGTGAGAACACATTCGAAGAAAACAACGATATGACAAATTAATCAAAAGGGTACAGACATACCATGTCGGAGAGAAGGTACTAGTTAAACGACATACCAAATCATCCGTAATAAAGAAAAGTATAAAGAAATGGGTATTACTATATACTGGACCATACATTATCCTACAAATTCCGAATCCGGGGGCTTATCTGTTAGCATACCCGGATCGAACAAAATAAAAGGGTTATTTTCTCATAACGACTTAAAAAAGTATAATGAAGATTAGAAGATAGGGAGGAATGGTGTTCCGAGTGACAGAAATGAACGCTCGTAAAAAACATAACAATAAATTGTGTGTGTAGTGATAGAAACCTTTAAATTGAAATAGTTAATCAGTTACATAGAGTATAGAAATAGTGACTAACTATTATTATCGAGTGTTGTAAAGAAGATAGTGGAGATAGGCTTCACCTGTGGTTTGGGTGAACATAGAACTTTAGGATTGCTAATGTCATCAAGAATGATTAAGGATCAATCTGACCTTCAAGAAGAATGAAATGTTCCCGCAAATGACGCGGAATAATCAAAAGAGTTTCCGAGTGAATATTCATATATAATATCATGTGAACGCTTACATGTGTAAACGTGTGAAGGGATGTGTTGTGGTAGGGAATCATGAGTGACGGTTAACGACACAAAGATAATTTCCCGCGCAAAACAGTTGACGTCGGCGCGAGAATTAAAATCGATATAGACGATACAGATATGCTTTGTAAGAGACTCGCACCAAACGCGAGGATAAACTGATTCATGTTGAACTCTAAAAGGAATAGGTGTTATAATTAGAAGTTAAGAGTTTTTAATTTATTAATGAATGATTAAAGAAAGTAATATTCATAGATTCAGTAGTAATTTAATGGTTCGTGTTCGTTTGGGAATTTTGTGTGAAAAATCCATTTCCATATATGAGCATGGATGAACACCATACGAATCAGAGAGTAATTGAAAGAAGCGAATCCGCATTCCTCAATGCTAATAACTTTTACATTTCAGCACTCAAGCGAAGAAATATATGTATTTAGAATAAAAAGTTTTGAGTATTGTAGCGTTGCTCTTGGGGGACAAAAAATAAAAAGAACTGTTACTTAGTTTTTTAATGTCGAAAAAGTGAATATTTTGGTGGGCCACTTGGCAACAGAATCAGGGATTTATTACGCTATTATAGTAACATACGTTGACCATTAAATACCTGAATAAGAGCAGCATCTTCATATATATATATATATATATATATATATATTTGAGATTGCTCGGAAGAAACATTATCATTTCTGTGCATTTTTATAGTCGCGATGTAGTCATACCCGGATCAACACTAAGGGACCAGAAGATTTATAGACTTTAAAAGAAATGCAACACTACACGAAAAAGTTGGTTCAGAAATAATAGGAAAACGATAATGTTCCTTCTGCCTCATGCTGCGTTCGGCCCATCAGCGTGATCGTAATTTCTGATGAAGTAACACAAAAATAATTATCATTCAGTTAAATCAGGAGATGGAATCATCAAGGTTAATTTACGAAAATAAGCACACTTATCTTTAACACACGTTTTTTTTTAATGCTACGTACCTTTTCATATTAAGTTACAATAGATGACCATCGTGGTTAAATACTTTATACATAACAGTCAAAATGTCCTCTGGATGCTGTCTGTTCGATATCAGTTACAAGAAACTACATCTTTTCTGATTGGAAAAAAAAAATAACAATTAGCATATTCACTCAATTTTTTCGCATCAAATATAATATACAGTTGTGGAACGCAGCAACTCCGCGTCCGCCTCTCATGGAATACAAACAGTAAAAGGTGAGGTGCCAAAAGCCTCATTTGTCTTGAAACAACAGAATTCTTTTTTATACCATTAATCGATACATGTACATAGAGATTTACTGGCACCGCGCAAGAACGGCAAAGATAAAGAATAATAGATTCTGTCACTGCTATGCGATGGTTCATTTCTTTTGCTTTACAATTGTTCGATAACTCTAGGCCATCAGGCGTTTACTATTGAGCGTATATTAATGTTTGTGAGGTGAAAATTACTAATATTACACTGCCTCCCATGAGGAGGGAAGGAATACCGAAGGTATTACTTTCATCCTCATGCCCATTGGAATATTTGTAATTTTCGGGTGTAACATACAGGTTATTAAAAATTTCATTTCACATTCATTCCATAGTAAAAGTATTAACGCTTCAATTTGTAATTACTGACGGTGGATCATTGTGAATTTGTTCTGTGTGTCTATCAGTGTTGGTATGGATTCAGTCTATCTTGATGATTCTTAAAATTAAGGCTATAAGTACACATATTTACAAAATTTATAAGGAAATAGAGTCACACTTCATTTTTCATCGTTGCAAAAGTAATTTGACTATCACAACTGGTACACAACTTTCTGTTTTGACAGTATTCATTATATTGTCATCGTCTTGTCGATTGATTGCCTTGTCCGTCGTCGCACTTAATTATACATTTATTTTCGTCGCACATACACTATTTATGATAGACTTGGATTGTAGAGCGGCCACTGGTGATGGCTTCGAAAAGGAAGTCCATATCTTTCACTTTCAGGGCTCGAGTGTGGCTCTCCGAATTATTTCACATATGAAACAGATAAAATGTCTTATATTAGAATAGCTTACAAAACTAATTTTATATACATGTGGGATGGGATATAGGAAGGATCGGATCCTTTGACGTATTTTCGTGTGCTTATTTTCATTCGTATCGTGACCTCTCGTTAAAGTTTACATTTCAACAGTGTTCAGAGGTGACCTTGTGACTTGTCTCTGTGTACAATCAGTCATTATAATAATTACGTTAACTTCTCTATTTTAGAGTCTCTCGGAAGGTTTATGATACATACAAAATGTTTTCAGTACTGGGTGTGAATGTTTTTGCTACAGAATGTAGCGCACAGCAACTGTGTTGTCGGTTGAACGTTTACATTATTTCGTCACGTGGTGGCTGTCCGCCTCCACTGTTGCGAGCAATCTTGAAATTCAGTCTGTGCGCGCGCACGTGACCGGAGCTTTCTTGCAGAGCGTTGATTTCGCGCTTGAGGTGCCGTGCGTCGCTTTTGTTCGACGGATCGTGGCTTTGTGATTTTTAGATTGCTGGAGAGAGCTTCTGCCACCGAAACTGCCTCACATCACTTCCTGTCCACTATCCAATTACGGATTCGCAGGTAAATGGTAGCTACCACTGCAACTGCATGTGTGGAATGACACTGATTATTACATACTGCACACATCAACGAAATTGTTCACACATATGGTGCAGTAGAATACTGCCACTGAAAATCGTCGAACTTTAAAACTTCACTTGCACTGTGGTGAGCGTCTGCGTGAACGGTGTATTAAAAGAAATTCTCGCGTCATAACATCACACGGTGTTTACAAGTTGATTTACATACTAATATTTACAAGAGTTCATTTAAATCGATAAATAATCTAATTGACCACTTTGAATCAAAACAATTGTTTCTCAATTAGTCTTTTTTTTTTATTTATGCCTACGGTCACAGGTAGGCTATTATGAGTCCTTTTTCTTTAACCAAATTCATTCCAATCTCCTTTACAAATTAATTTCATTCATAGTAATCTTTATCACGCTTGCTTATTCATTTTGTAGGCCCAATAAATTTTTTTTAGTGCTCATCTTATTTAGTGACTTGTGGGGGGAGCTTCATTTATGTCAAAAGTTTTTCTCGTATGTGCGTGTACTTAAAGAAAGTTCGAGGACAGATTTGAAAATAGCAATTCCGCCTCTGAGTTTCGTGTAGAAATACAAACAGTCGAAAAAAAAATGGGAAAAGCGGGCCTACTCGCTGATCGTCGACAGAATTTAAATTACTCCTCAACCAGGTCGAAAATTTAATTTACCTTGCGCATTACAAAAGCAATATGCGCGTCGCGAACCTACTCATTTTTATATGTAGTGCCTCACTTCCTAAGCACACGTGCATCTTTACAAGTTGATCCTGAGGAGTGGATAGGATCAAGGATCTTAAAGGATTTGCACTTAGGAAAGGGATTCAATAATCACATAATCACAGAGAAAACAATAAATATTGCAGTGCATACTTAAAATGAAATCTATCACTTCAAGCATGTATATCTAATATGTATCTTGCTGCAGCTTGCTTACTACTCGTTGCTCATTTCTTAGACTAAGCCAAGTTTATGCATTACGCATTTGAGTATTAATTATCATTTGTATATATAAGCCTCTCACTAGAGTGTTGTTGTTTGCTGCTGTCGCTACCTGTGAAGCTTGGGCGAGATCCTTATTCTATGTGCTGCTAGCTTGTGAATTTGCAGTATCGCTAATGCTCAATAGTACCGTGAAGTTGCCATAATAAACCATGTTACTCATATCTTCTTTTACTCAGCTTGTTTATAGTCTGGACTCATCTTACTTTGCGTTATATAATAAACTTCCTTTTTATTCCATCAGCTTTTACTTAAGGTTAACGTCAGGCCTTTTTAGAACAATTGCACTGCGTTATCAATCTGTTCCTGCTTAATCCTAGGTATCTGTTCACTTCAAAGAGATGTTATTTTATCGCTGGCACAGCACTGTGCTGGAATTTACAAGTTAAATCTACCGACTGTTTTACGCTAACAGGTGGTGCCTTATTTACGTCACCTTTGAAAATAGGAAATAACCTCATGGAATCGAAACTTTCACACAACTTTCCTCTTTTGTCTGGACGTTTAAGTATTTCCTTTTAAAACAGATCATTACTTTGTCCTCGATTAAATTTCACTTACTAATACTAAGCACATATAATCATCATTTTCATATTACTATTTAGTGAGAGAAATGCATTATTCGCTCCTTCCTGCTCATTCTCAAATTACTATTTAGCGAGAGAAGTGCATTATTCGCTCCTTCCTCTTTCCTCATTTTAGTACCTCGGGGCTAATTAATACCTCTCGAGTACATAATTTTCCTTACATACTAACTTATAACTAAAATTGAAAATCGCCTCTAGGACATGTCCTCCTGTTTACATAAAGATTATTCATGTAAATACTTGTCTACAACTTATTCTGTATTTAATTTTCCAGACACGTTGTTTTGATACATAATGTTTCCTTTTAGCACCGGCTAACGTCCGTAGTCAGTTCAGTTCCGTTCTTGTTACTCATTGGTTAATCCTGATCTCCAATACCTTAGAATTTTCTTACAGCTTAAATTAACTTAATTCCTGGCGTTATGAAATTTTCTTAAATCCTGATGGTGGAACAATCCTTTGATTTTATTCGTGGCAGGGTCAGATAACAAATAGCTACCAATGTGTGGTTTCCTCATTATCACAAAGGGACCTTCATAAATGTGTTGCCACTTACGATTCTTCTTTAACAACAGGGATGGTTTAAAGTGAGTCCTGACTAATAACTAACTCCAAGAAACTTCTGCAGATGCTCTTCAAGAGCCTCTGGTCTCGTTCTTATGGGTACTATAATTTTATTGATTAATCTTGCATCTAGGACTAGCCTTACGCTACCATCTGATTTTAGCACAGACAATAAAGGACTCGAATAAGGTGACTGAGATACTTCTATCACATTCCAGCGTAACATTTTCTTGATCTCGCACTTGACAGCTTCGCGTCTCGCATATGGAATGGAATAGCTTGTTCTACAGTAGGTTGAATGGGGCAGGACATCCATTCGATATTCAAAGCCTTTTATTAGTCCAGGTTTCTTAGAAAATACTTGAACGTAATCTGTTAACAAATTGTAAAGCTCATTCTTCTGTTTGGATAATTCAATGGACTCACTAGCTTTACCGTATAATTCATTCTGACCGGGAATTAGGTCTCTATACTCATCGTCATTAACACTTTCAAGATCTGTCATGTCTTCTGTCTGACTGTACTGTTGTCGTTTAGTCCATGGCCGTACTGCTATTTGAAGCACCCGAAAGTTTGTCTTCACCTTACTTTTTAACAAATTTACAGTTACTTGTTGCTGGCTCGCTACTAGAGTACAGATTCCACACTCGATGTCAATTTTAGCTTTCGTTTGCCTCAAGAATTCCATACTCAGGATACATGGCACTGATAGGTTTTTAACAATAAGAAAAATGCACGTTACTGAAATAGACTCTATCTGGATTTGAAGCTGAGTCTGAAGATTTACACGTTGTGTTAGTGGACCAATTGCTCCCGATACGGTGCAACCTTGAATTGGAAGTGATAAAACTTTGCATACAGAGGATATTTGCTTAAATAAACATAAAGATAAGACATTTATATTAGCTCCTGTATCTACAATGGCTGTTACTGGTATGTTGGCAATTGATACTCTTATGGAAGCTTGAACTTGTTCGTCCCATACGTCATCATTGTCTTTCGTCTCAGTGTCTGCTACTAGATCATCCCGTAAGTTTGTCTCTTTGTCATACCTAATTGCTTTAATTTCGTGTGGACTAAGGGACAGGGTGCCCCCACTCAAACCTGCAGCATCCTCTAGGAGGCTCAAAGGTGCTGCTTTTAATTTTCCGCTCGACACCTACTTTCCTGCTGATTTATATTTCTTAATGTTTCTTCCGTCTGGAACTGGTGTTGGTTTTGTGGTACGAACTCGGTTGGAAACGGATCTTGTTGTCCTGGCGTATTCGCTTGCGCATAATAAATTTGCGTATTATGCGGGCGTTTAGGCTTCAGAGTTCCCGAAGGTCCGTTCGCTTGTGGCTGAAAAGTATTTTGCTGTGGCTTGTGTTGATTGTAGCCGTTAGTGAAATGTGTACATTGGTCTCCACCTTGATTATGCCATTTATTTCTTTTCCACTGACGATTTGAATCGTAAGACTGATCCTTTTGATAATTACCGTTGATCGGTTGCGTGTTTCCATATTGCTGGGGCTGTGTGTTATAATGTGCATTTTCGTACTGAGGTGGTGACGAATTATGTATTGGATTGTATCTCTGGCCGTTATTGTACTTATTTTTGTATTTGCTGTTGGAGTACGTAGTGTGTTTACTTTTGAAACCGTTGTGGGGTTGGTACTGGCTGTCGCTGTGACGCGCTTTCGCTCGGCCACCATTGTTGCCTGCGTATTCTGTATTGTGCTGGCCGCCTGCACTGAAGTGGGCATTGCCAACATCAACTCTAGCGTCCTCGTAAATCAGATCTAACGAGTCTAACACAGATAGGAAAGTGTCCGTATCGTCCTCAGACACGTTTACTAACTTTTCTCTGATCGCAATCGGGAGTTTAGTTTTTAGAATCATAATAACGTCTTTGGCGGTGATCGGCGAATCCCAGAACTTGATTTTCGCTAAATACTTTTCAAAATATTTTCTCAAACTACCGCGCTTACTGTTATACACTTCGACGTTGTAAACCTCTTTTCTCAGGCGCTGCTGCACACCAGAACTCCAGAATTTAGCTAAAAACATCTGTTCAAACTCTTTGTAACTCTTACAAGAGTCGACCATTTCGGTTCCCCATAAGGCAGCATCGCCTACGATAAATCCACTAACGAATTGAATTCGCTGGCGGTCACTCCAGCTATTCGGGAAAATTCCTGAAAAATTTCGGAGGAACACGATAGGATGAATTTCTCTTTTCTGTGGGTGAAAGGTCGGAAAAATACGATGTTTGATCACGCTTTCCTCCTGCATCAAACTGACAAAAGTGGGTGGGCTGGTACTCTGGTTAACTTGTGCTTCTATAGAACTATGAGTTTGAGCGTTAACAAATGGTGAACGGTAATGTACCTGCTGTTGTTCATTACTTCGTGGTGAATTATTCCAGTCTCCTGACACGGGTGGCAGGGAATTTTCAACTTGACATTTTAGTGTACGAACTTCATCAACTATCTGTTGACGCCATTCAGGTAAATCTTGAGCTAACGTTCGTCTTATCTGGCCTAATTCTGACATCATCGTGTCTCCTGTTTTTCCAGGGGTGTAGTGGGACGAAATTAAGCGTCACCCATCCACCAAGTCAGCCCAGTTTGCAGGTGACTATAAGTTTAATTTAGTTTTGCTTATGTGTTTTCTTATTATTTGTAATAAGATGTGAATTATCTAAAAGTTTTGTATTTTTTTTATGTGTTTCATGTACGGAGAGATCGGCGCAACGAACGGGGACAGCATCTTCGTTGCCGCGACCAGAGAGGAAATTGCTGGCCGCTATACGTCGCGGGTCGACAGCCAAGGAGCAACAGAAGATCCTGGAACCGAGTTGTTGCGTCGTGTTTCTAAAAAATTAAAAATGAATTTTTATACTCTTTTTGTACAACAATGACGTCATAATGATCTTAGTCTTATTGAAATGTTAGTCACTGTCTGTCAACGCTCAAGTTCACATCTGTATGTGTAGGAAGCTAATAAAATAGTGTATGCTACTAAAGTTGAAACACGTGTCTTGAAGATTTATTTATGAAGAGTTATGTGAACGGATTAATAATGTATTTGACAAGATTATTGACTCAGACAGCGTTGGCCGAAACTTTGAATCTAAAAAGTTTATTTAATGTGTGATTCTGATATCGATTAGATCAAGATAACGTGTGTCAATATAATTTCTGAGGAGAAACAAACGAAATTTAAATTGGGAAAAGTTACAAAAACCAATTGGCCCAAGTGATGTAATTCTTTGCACACGACTCAACGGATGTTTTACAGTTTCGTTCAAGAACCATCCTATGACAATTTAAAAGAATATGAATCATTTTGAAGTGGGTTGTAACTGACGTAGGTGACGAAGTCTGCACATGGTCATACATATATCAAACGAAAACTAATACGTCGTTACACCGCAGGGGCTGCCAATATTTCAAAGGTCACGTTTTTGACAGTTTCCCTGAGTTCGTTCTTGACCGTGTCTTCTATGAATCCGTCTTTGTTTCTAATCCACTGTTGGTAGTGGTCGGACAATGCTTCAGCATGTGCCTTAACAGTATTCTTTATTTGATCCTCTACATTAAGAGTCTCAATCTGTTTGGAAAGGTCATCAACAACATACTCGATCGTGTCTACTGCGGTTTTAACTCCTTTGACCTCATCAGAGATTGCAGTATAATCTTCTTTTAAGGTCGCAGCTTGTTTTTGATATTCCATCACTTTTGAATTTATTTCTCCCTTGGCTGCTTCGATTTTTTCATCTAACCGTTTTGAAATATCCTCTATTTCTGACTCTACTTGTGTGTTAATTTCTAGCCTCATGGTCGTGATCTGACTACTGATTTGGCTTTGGACATTACCCAACAGGGTATTTAAATCAGCTGTTATGTCTGCCTTTAGTTCGGCCTTTACCGAATTTAACCGTGTATTTAGGTCATTTATCTCCGTTTGCAGATCTGTTTTTACTGAATTTATGTCTGCTTTTACTGAATTGCACAAATTTGTAAGGACCTGATTTTTATTATGCCGTCTTTCGGCCTTCTCTTTTTCCTCACGGGCCTTTTCATCTAATCTTTCCTGTTTTTGGCTTTCGAACTTGCGTTCCATTATTGCTTCGATCATTGCAGCCAAGTCATTTTTTTCAAAAGCGGGAATAGTTTGCACACTAGGACCAGCTTCTAAAACTTCGGTCGAGGCTGCTTCTGCCTCCGCTCGTGTACCTATCGCGCGTGATCGTAATGGATAGTGAGGTCTATTCGCATCACCGCTGTCGTCTGGTTTTGTTTGTGTCCGCTGTTTACCGTCAGCCATGTTCATGAATTATTTGTCAAACGTCAAAATGCTAGAGATATTGTTTGTCACTGCCGTCAGTCGTTTGTCTGTGACGTAGTGCTATGGCTTACTGAGACCTAAGATAAAATTTTAACTCTGGGTAACAACTGACGTTCATTTACGCCAAGAAGACAAGATGGTTCCTACTAATTACAAACAAATGAAATATCACACGCTTTACCAGTTTTGAGCGTAGTTATCCGCCATATCGTAATTTTTTTTACGCACTGACAACAATGGTACACTTTCACTGAATTTAACTACATAAGAATGGACTATGGACAAATTGAAATAAAGCTGTTTCAAGGCAAGGAAAGACAGGTTTACGTTCTGATCAACTCGAAAGATGCTACGTCACTACGAAAGCTTGGCTACTGCGTATAAAAATTTGACTTACTATGGCTGTCTTGATAATGATACAGCTGGATACTCGCGTTTTTTGGTAATTTCATCAATCGTTCTTCTGAATTAATTAAAAGGTTTTCCCACTTCTCTTTCTCGGTTGAATTGCATCCACATGAAAAAATGAAACAATTATAAGAACAAGAACTGAAAATTTTTTAAACACAATACATGAAATGATTTTTTGATCAAGTCCCTGTTCGGGCGCCAAGTGTAGCGTTGCTCTTGGGGGACAAAAAATAAAAAGAACTGTTACTTTGTTTTTTAATGTCGAAAAAGTGAATATTTTGGTGGGCCACTTGGCAACAGAATCAGGGATTTATTACGCTATTATAGTAACATACGTTGACCATTAAATACCTGAATAAGAGCAGCATCTTGATATATATATATATATATATATATATATATATATATATATATATATATATATATATATATATATATATATATTTGAGATTGCTCGGAAGAAACATTATCATTTCTGTGCATTTTTATAGTCGCGATGTAGTCATACCCGGATCAACACTAAGGGACCAGAAGATTTATAGACTTTAAAAGAAATGCAACACTACACGAAAAAGTTGGTTCAGAAATAATAGGAAAACGATAATGTTCCTTCTGCCTCATGCTGCGTTCGGCCCATCAGCGTGATCGTAATTTCTGATGAAGTAACACAAAAATAATTATCATTCAGTTAAATCAGGAGATGGAATCATCAAGGTTAATTTACGAAAATAAGCACACTTATCTTTAACACACGTTTTTTTTAATGCTACGTACCTTTTCATATTAAGTTACAATAGATGACCATCGTGGTTAAATACTTTATACATAACAGTCAAAATGTCCTCTGGATGCTGTCTGTTCGATATCAGTTACAAGAAACTACATCTTTTCTGATTGGAAAAAAAATAACAATTAGCATATTCACTCAATATTTTCGCATCAAATATAATATACAGTTGTGGAACGCAGCAACTCCGCGTCCGCCTCTCATGGAATACAAACAGTAAAAGGTGAGGTGCCAAAAGCCTCATTTGTCTTGAAACAACAGAATTCTTTTTTATACCATTAATCGATACATGTACATAGAGATTTACTGGCACCGCGCAAGAACGGCAAAGATAAAGAACAATAGATTCTGTCACTGCTATGCGATGGTTCATTTCTTTTGCTTTACAATTGTTCGATAACTCTAGGCCATCAGGCGTTTACTATTGAGCGTATATTAATGTTTGTGAGGTGAAAATTACTAATATTACAGTATAGCTAAATTATATGACTTATCAAGGAAATATGGATGATGTCTTGGTATAAAATGAACTACACTTTCCATTATTCGATGATTTGAATCCAAAATCTATAGTAAGTTACATGAATCCTTTAAATTACGAAGAACAAATCAGTGATAGAAAATGTGTTAGAACTTTTGGACTTATAAGCACAAGTGGGGAGGCAAAGTCAAAAGGAGTATTCAAAAGGGAGTAAATCGGATGATGCTTTTGGCAACATCATTAGTTTATGGTTGAATTCCTTGAAGTACGTCGTAACAAAAAGGATCCATGAAGCCATAAGGATTTTGCTTTCAAAAAGGAGAATCTTGGACGGTGCAACCTCATCAGTTCTCTTACAGGAAGAGTTTTCCTTTTGGTCATTGCTAATTCTTTTGGAATGAATGTTGCATGTGAATTCGAGTATCCCTGTTTCTTCTACTCTTCCCATTGTGGGCCACGTAGAAGATCAACTACAGAGGGGGCCGCGTAGAAGACCGACTACATATGTGGACGTCGGGGACATGCAAGACCCGGGGGAGTTTACCACCGCAAGATATTGTACCAGGAGCAAGATTGTAAAACGAGAATTCACGTTATTCAGTGTAAAACGTTTTGTTTTGCTAGAGGCAAAAACCACTCTTCTCCAAATCGTGATACAAATTGATCCCTGTTTTTCCTTTAGAGATCTATTTCAAAATTATATTTTTTTTTCTTCTATAGGCTTTCCTATCTTCTATGTACCGTAGGCTGGGGGTCTAGGCTTAAGAGGTTTTCCCAGGTTTCCCTGCTTAAGAAAGTTCCCGAATGGGTAGACCCTGACATCAGTTCATGAAAGATCATATTCCATGATTGTGCACAGCAAATATAACACCTAGATGCACGTAAAAGGAATACAGCCGCGGTACCGGTCTCTTCATTTCTTCTGTCTTAAACATTTCTTTTCTTCGTCTGTCTCAAATAGAATATTCTTTTTCAGTCGGAGGACTGACAATCATCACTTCCGGGTTATCCACGCTAATAGATAGCTCGCGAAGTGTGTTCGGTGAATCAAAATTGAGCTCACAAACGTCGCTCGCTGCGAGGGGCATTGTAATCTCCCCACGGAAAATTACCCTCTACCACGCAATAATTAATAATGGTCAACCAAATCATCCACATGTATTTACGTTTGAAAACTATCTGATCAGATTTTCTAGTAATATATGCGCCGACAGCTCGTCGACGCCAAGGTATTTTTCTAGTACGTTTATTCTTTGGAACAACAGAGGTACAGAAATGTATGCTCCATGGTTATTATAGAGAGAGAGAGGAACAGCTTCGGAAGTATCGGTTGGAAGATTGTCGGATTGCTAAAGGAGATTTATTTACTCTTCTTCGCGCTAAAGCGAGCTAGGAAAGTTTGTGCCGCTAGCGTGATAGATAAAGAGAAAGAAAAACCTGTAAAAGAAAATTACATGAAACTTGGAACCAACAGAAAACGGAACATGTACGGACGTGGATTCAATATACAATTTTCCTCAGAAATAAGGTTTGTGAAAATTTTATTCTAGAGTGAATGACGAATGAGTTCTCTGTCTGAACCATTGATGATTGTCTGGGCCCTGTAATTAATTGGGAAGTTTCAGCTGTGACGAAGAGAGCCTGCAATTTCTGAGTTTTTTGAAATCGTCCAAAAAGGCTTCGTCCACATCTGAAATTTTAGATCTGTCGTAAACTGAACGAATTGTTAAAACGATCGATTTTCCCAACTGAATGCAGCGCTTAATAATAATAACAAATGTAAAGATCTTTTCTAGCAAGCCAGCCGCTGAATATTAAGACGAAGGGCTCCACCAGAGATTCTACTAGGCTGATTTCACGTAAATAATATATTTAAACTGTACACAGATAATGGACAGAGAGAGAGAGAGAGAGAGAGAGAGAGAGAGAGAGTGAGAGAATCCTCCATTAGCATAATTGTTTCCCTGCCTTTCACGGATCAGCCTAACTAGAAAACACGAAGCCCTGACTTTATTGTACCGATTTATGTGTGAGAGGGGAAAAGCGATAAAGGCGACAGATACACTTCTGTACAGACAAAACATTACACCAAGTTAGCGGCAAGCTGCATTCACATAGACTTTCATCATTTACAAAAGCAGAGTAGATTTCATTATACAGTAAAGAACGAATGGTGCATCGGAAGGAGATACTCTTATCCCAAAAGAATACCCTGTCGTTTCCATAGAAACGATACTCGATTTAGCAGGAGAAGTCATAGAACACATAGTAATTCATAGCGACGCAATATCTGTGTTAATTCGTAAATGTGAGGGAGCAAGGGTTGCATTAAAGAAGGAACAGTGCATCGGAAAGGAAATACTCGTATCCCAAAACTAAATACAGTCGTTTCCATAGAAACCTTACTCGATTTAGAAGGAGAACTCATAGAACCCATAGTATTTCAGAGCGACACAATTTCTGTGTTAATTCGTCAATGAGGGGGAGCGAGGTTTGAAGTAAAGAACGAATAGTGCATTGGAAGGAGATACTCTCATCCCAAAAGAAATTCCTGTCGTTTCCATATAAACGAGACTCGATGTAGCAGGAGAATTCATAGAACCCATAGTATTTCATAGCAACGCAATTTCTGTGTTAATTCGTCAATGTGAGGGAGCGAGGGATGCAGTAAAGAAGGAACAGAGCATCGGAAAGGAAATACTCGTATCCCAAAACTAAATCCAGTCGTCTCCATAGAAACGGCACTGGATTTAGAAGGAGTAGTCATAAAACCCATAGTGTTTCATAGCGACGCAATTTCTGTGGTAATTCGTCAATGTGAGGGAGCGAGTGATGCAGTAAAGAAGGAACAGTGCATCGGAAAGGATATACTCGTATCCCAAAACTAAATCCAGTCGTTTCCATAGTAACGTTACTCGATTTAGAAGGAGAATTCATAAAACCAATAGTATTTCATAGCGACACATTTTCTGTGTTAATTCGTCATGTGAGGGAGCGAGGGTTGCCGTAAAGAGCGAATAGTGCATCGGACGGAGATACTCTTATCCCAAACGAAAATCCTCCCGTTTCCATATAAACGAGACTCGATGTAGCAGGAGAAGTCATAGAACCCATAGTATGTCATAGCGACGCAATTTCTGTGTTAATTCGTCAATGTGACGGGGCGAGAGATGCAGTAAAGAAGGAACAGTGCATCTGAACGGAGATACACGTATCCCAAAACCAAATCCTGTCGTATCCATAGAATCGTTACTCGATTTAGAAGGAGAAGTCATAGAACCCATAGTATTTCATAGCGACGCAATTTCTATGTTATTTCGTCAATGTGAGGAAACGAGGTTTGCAGTATTGGACGAATAGTGCATCGGAAAGGAGATACTCGTATCCCAAAAGGAAATACTGTGGTCTCCATTCAAACGAGCCTCGATTTAGCAGGAGAAGTCTTAGAACCCATAGTATGTCATAGCGACACAATTTCTGTGTTAATTCATCAATGTGAGTGAGCGAGGGGTGCAGTAAAGAAGGAACAGTGCATTGGAAGGGAGATACTCGTATCCCAAAACTAAATCCTGTCGCTTCCATTGACACGTTACTCGATTTAGAAGGAGATTTCATAGAACCCATAGTATTTCATAGCGACGCAATTTCTGTGTTAATTCGACAATGCAAGGAGCAAAACTTGCAGTAAAGAACGAATAGTGCATCGGAAAGGAGATACTCGTATCCCAAAAAAAATCCTGTCGTTTCCATAGAAACGAGTCTCGATTTAGCAGGAGAAGTCATAGAACCCATTCTTTTTCACAGCGACGCAATTTCTGTGATAATTCCTCAATGTGAGGGAGCGAGACTTGCAGTATAGATCGAATAGTTCATTGGAAAGGAGGTACACGTATTCAAAAAGAAAATCCTGTCGGTTCCATACAAACGAGACTAGATTTAGCAGGAGAAGTCATGGAACCCATAGTATTTCATAGCGACGCAATTTCTGTGTTAATTCGTCAATGTGAGTGAGCGAGGGATGCAGTAAAGGAGGAACAGTGCACCGGAAAAGAGATACTCGTATCCTAAAACTAAATCCTGTCGTTTCCATAGACGCGTTACTCGTTTTAGGAGGAGAATTCATAGAACCCATAGTAATTCATAGCGACGCGATTTCTGGTTTAATTCGTCAATGTGAGGGAGCAAGGGTTGCAGTATAGTACGAATAGTGAATCGTAAAAGGAGATACTCGTATTCCAAAAGAAAATCCTGCCGTTTCAATAGAAACGAGAGTCGATTTAGCAGGAGAAGTCATAGAACCCATAGTATTTCATAGCGACGCAATTTCTGTGTTAATGCCTCAATCTGAGGGAGCGAGGGTTGCAGTAAAGAACGAATAGTGCATTGGAAAGGAGATACACGTATCCCAAAAGAAAATCCTGTCGGTTCCATAGAAACGAGGCTTGATTTAACAGGAGAAGTCTTAGAACACATAGTATTTCATAGCGACGCAATTTCTGTTTTAATTCGTAAATGTGAGGGAGCGAGGGTTGCAGTAAAGAACGAATAATCCATCAGAAGGAAATACTCGTATTCGAAAAGAAAATCCTGTCTTTTCCATAGAAACGTGACTCGATTTAGCAGGAGAAGTCATAGAACACACAGTATTTCATAGCGAGGCAATTTCTGTGTTAATTCGTCAATGTGAGGGGCGAGGGATGCAGTAAAGAAGGAACAGTGCATCGGAAAGGAGATGCTCGTATCCCAAAGGAAAATCTTGTCGTTTCCATAGAAACGAGACTCGATTTAGCAGGAGCAATCATAGAGCCCATAGTATTTCATAGCGACGCAATCTCTGTGTTAATTCGTCAATGTGAGTGAGCGAGGGATGCAGTGAAGAAGGAACAGTGCATCGGAAAGGAGTTAGTCGTATCCCAAAAGAAAATCCTGTCGTTTCCATAGGAACGAGACTCGATTTAGCTGGAAAAGTCATGGAACCCATAGTATTTCTTAGCGACGCAATTTCTGTGTAAATTCTTCAATGTGGGGGAGCAAGGGATGCAGTATAGAAGGAATAGTGCATCGGAAAGGAGATACTCGTATCCCAAAACTAAATCCTGTCGTGTCCATAGAAACGTTACTCGATTTAGAAGGAGAAATCACGGAGCACATTGTTTTTCATAGCGACTCAATTTCTGTGTTAATTCGTCAATGTGAGGGAGCGAGGGTTCAGTAAAAAACGAATAGTCCATCGGAAAGGAGATACTCGTATCCCAAAAGAAAAACATGTCGTTTCCATAGAAATGAGACTCGATTTAGGAGGAGCAATGATAGAGCCCATAGTATTTCATAGCGACGCAATTTCTGTCTTAAGTCGCCAATGTGAGTGAGCGAGGGATGCAGTAAAGAAGGAACAGTGCATCGGAAAGGAGATAGTTGTATCCCAAAACTAAATCCTGTCGTTTCCACAGTAACGTTACTCGATTTAGAAGGAGAAATTATGGAACCCATACTATTTCATAGCTACGCAAAATCTGTCTTAATTCGTCAATGTGAAGGAGCAAGGGTTGCAGTAGAGAACAAACAGTTCATCGGAAAGGAGACACTCGTATCCCAAAAGAAAATCCTGTCGTTTCCATAGAGACGAGACTCGATATAGCAAGAGAAGTCTTAGAACCCATAGTATTTCATAGCGATGCAATTTCTGTGTTAGTTCGTCCATTAGAGGGAGCGAGGGTTGCAGTAAGAACGAATAGTGCATCGGAAAGGAGATACTCGATTCCCTAAAAAAATCCTGTGTTTTCCATAGAAACGTGACTCGATTTAGCAGGAGAAGTCATAGAACACACAGTATTTCATAGCGAGGCAATTTCTGTGTTAATTCGTCAATGTGAGGGGCGAGGGATACAGTAAAGAAGGAACAGTGCATTGGAAAGGAGATGCTCGTATCCCAAAGGAAAATCTTGTCGTTTCCATTTAAACGGTCCTCGATTTAGCTGGAGAAGTCATAGAACCCATAGTATCTCATAGCGACGCTATTCCTGTGGTAATTCGTCAATGTGAGGGAGCGAGGGTTGCAGTAAAGAACGAATAGTGCATCGGAAGGAGATACTCGTATCCCAAAAGAAAATCCTGTGGTTTCCATAGAAGCGACACTCGATTTGGCATGAGAGGTCATAGAACACATAGTACTTCATAGCGACGCAATTTCTGTGTTAATTCGTAATGTGAGCGAGCGAGGGTTGCAATAAAGAGCGAATTTTGCATCGGAAAGGAGATACTCGTATCCTAAAACTAATCCTTTCCTTTCCATAGAAATGTTACTCTTTTTAGAAGGAGAAGTCATAGAACCCATAGTATTTCATAGCGACGCAATTTCTGTGTTAATTCGTCAATGTAAGGGAGCGAGGGTTGCAGTAAAGAACGAATAGTACATCGGAAAGGAGATACTCGTATCCCAAAACTAAATCCTGTGGTTTCCATAGAAACGTTAACCTATTTAGAAAGAGAATTCATAGAACCTACAGTATTTCATAGCGACGCAATTTCTGTGTTAATTCGTCAATGTGGGGAAGCAAGGGTTGCAGTAAAGAACGTATAGTGCATCGGAAAGAAGATACTCGTTTCCCAAAAGATAATCCTGTCGCTTCCATAGCAACGAGACTCCATTTAGCAGGATAAGTCATAGAACCCATAGTATTTCATAGCGACGCAATTTCTGTGTTAATTCGTCAATGTGAGGGAGCGAGGGATGCAGTAAAGAGGGCACTGTGTATCAGAAAGTAGAAACTCGTATCCCAAAACTAAATCCTTTCGTTTCCATAGTAACGTTACTCGATTTAGAGGGAGAAGCCATTGAACATATAGTAGTTCATAGAGACGCAATTTTTGTGTTAATTCGCCATTGTGAGGGAGCGAGGATTGCAGTAAAGAACGAATAGTGCATCGGAAAGGAGATACTCGTATCACAAAAGAAAATCCTGTCGTTTCCATAGAAACGAGACTCTAATTAGCAGGAGAAGTCATAGAACCCATAGTTTTAAATAGCGACGGAATTTAAGTGCTAATTCGTCAACATGAGGGAGCGAGGGATGCAATAAAGAAGGAATAGTGCATCGGAAAGGAGATACTCGTATCCCAAAAGAAAATCATGTCGATTCCATAGAAACGTGACTCGATTCAGCTGGAGAAGTCATAGAACACATAGTATATCATAGCGACGAAATTTCTCTGTTAATTCGTCAATGTTAGGGAGCGAGGGATGCAGTAAAGAAGGAACAGTGCGTCGGAAAGGAAATACTCGTATCCCAAAACTAAATCCAGTCGTCTCCATAGAAACGGTACTGGATTTAGAAGGAGAAGTCATAGAACCCATAGTGTTTCATAGCGACGCAATTTCTGTGTTAATTCGTCAATGTGAGGGAGCGAGGGATGCAGTAAAGAAGGATCAGTGCATCCGAAAGGAAATGCTTGTATCCCAAAATCAAATCCTGTCATTTCCATAGAAACGTTAACCTATTTAGAAGGAGAATTCATAGAACCCATAGTATTTTATAGCGACGCAATTTCTGTGTTAATTGGTCAATGTGGGGGAGCGAGGGTTGCAGTAAAGATCGAATAGTGCATCGGAAAGAAGATACTCGTATCCCAACAGATAATCCTGTCGATTCCATAGCAACGAGACTCCATTTAGCAGGAGAGGTCATAGAACCCATAGTATTTCATAGCGACGCAATTTCTATGTTAATTCGTCAATGTTAGGGAGCGAGGGATGCAGTAAAGAAGGAACAGTGCGTCGGAAGGGAAATACTCGTATCCCAAAACTAAATCCAGTCGTCTCCATAGAAACGGTACTGAATTTAGAAGGAGAAGTCATAGAACCCATAGTGTTTCATAGCGACGCAAATTCTGTGTTAACTCGTCAATGTGAGGGAGGGAGTGACGCAGTAATGAAGGAACAGTGCATCTAGAAGGAAACACTCGTATCCCAAAACTAAATCCAGTCGTTTCCATAGTAACGTTACTCGATTTAGAAGGAGCATTCATAGAACCGAAAGTATTTCATAGCGACACATTTTCTGTGGTAATTCGTCAATGTGAGGAAGCGAGGGTTGCCGTAAAGAACGAATAGTGCATCGGAAGGGGATACTCTTATCCCAAAAGAAAATCCTGTCGTATCCATTGAAACGTTACCCGATGTAGAAGGAGAAGTCATAGAACGAATAGTATTTCATAGCGACGCAATTTGTATGCTAATTCGTCAATGTGAGGGAGCGAGGGTTGCAGTAAAGAATGAATGGTACATCGGAAGGAGATACTCGTATCCCAAAAGAATATCCTGACGTTTCCATAGAAACGATTCTTTATTTAGTAGGAGAAGTCATAGAACACATAGTAATTCATAGCGACGCAATTTCTGAGTTATTTCGTCAATGTGAGGGAAAATGGGTTGCATTAAAGAAGGAACAGTGCATTGGAAAGGAAATACTCGTATTCCAAAACTAAATCCAGTCTTTTCCATAGAAACGTTACGCGATTTAGAAGGAGAATTCATAGAACCCATAGTATTTCATAGCGACGCAATTTCTGTGTTAATTCGTCAACGTGAGGGGGCGAGGGATGCAGTAAAGAAGGAACAGTGCATCTGAAAGGAGACACTCGTATCCCAAAACTAAATCCTGTCGATTCCATAGAAACGTTACGCGATTTAGTTGGATAAGTCATAGAACCCATAGTATTTTATAGCGACGCAATTTCTGTGTTAATTCGTCGATGTGAGGTAGCGAGGTTTGCAGAATAGGACGAACAGTGCATCGGAAAGGAGATACTCGTATCCCAAAAGGAAATACTGTCGTTTCCATAGAAACGAGCCTCGATTTAGCAGGAGAAGACTTAGAACCCCTGGTATTTCATAGCGACGCAATTTGTGTGTTATTTCGTCAATGTGAGGAAGCGAGGTTTGCAGTATAGGACGAACAGTGCATCGGAAAGGAGATACTCGTATCCCAAAAAAATCCTGTCGTTTCCACAGAAACGAGTGTCGATTTAGCAGGAGAGGCCATAGAACCCATTGTTTTTCATAGCGACGCAATTTGTATGCTAATTCGTCAATGTGAGGGAGCGAGGGTTGCAGTAAAGAACGAATAGTGATTCGGATTGAGATGCTCGTGTCCCAAAAGAATATCCGGTGGATTCCATAGGAACGAGATCGATTTAGTTGGATAAGTCATAGAACCCATAGTATTTCATAGCGACGCAATTTCTGTGTTAAATCGTCAATGTGAGGGAGCGAGGGATGCAGTAAAGAAGGAACAGTGCATCGGAAAGGAAATACTCGCATCCCAAAACTAAATCCTGTCGTTTACATAGAAACGTTACTCGATTTAGAAGGAGTAGTCATAGAACCCATAGTATTTCATAGCGACGCAAATTCTGTGTTAATTCGTCATTGTGAGGGAGCGAGGGATGCAGTAAAGAAGGAACAGTGCATCGGAATGGAAATACTCCTATCCGAAAACTAAATCCTGTCGTTTACATGGAAACGTCACCCGATTTAGAAGGAGAATTCATAGAACACATAGTATATCATAGCGACACAATTTCTGTGTTATTTCGTCAATGTGGGGGAGCGAGGGTGCCAGTAAAGAACGAATAGTGCATCCTAAAGGAGATACTCGTATCCCAAAAGGAAATCCTATCGTTTCCATAGAAACGAGACTCGAATTAGCAGAAGAAGCTATAGAACCCATAGTATTTCATAGCGACGCAATTTCTGTGTTAATTCGTCAATGTGAGGGAGCGAGGGATGCAGTAAAGAAGGAACAGTGCATCGGAGAATAGAAACTCGTATCCCAAAACTAAATCCTGTCGTTTCCATAGAAACGTTACTCGATTTAGAAGGAGAAGTCATAGAACCTACAGTATTTCAAAACGACTCAATTTCTGTGTTAATTCGTCAATGTGAGGAGCGAGGGTTGCAGTAAAGAACGAATAGAGCATCGGAAAGGAGATACTCGTATCCCAAAAGAAAATCTGTCTTTTCCATAGAAACGAGACTTGATTTAGCAGGAGAAGTCATAGAACACATAGTATTTCATAGCGACGCAATTTCTGTGTTAATTCGTCAATGTGAGGGAGCGAGGGAAGCCGTAAAGCAGGTACAGGGCATCGGAAAGGTGATACTAGTATCCCAAAACTACATCCTGTCGTTTGCATAGAAACGAGACTAGATTTAGCAAGAGAAGTCATAGAACCCATAGTATTGTATAGCGACGCAACTTCTGTGTTAATTCGTCAATGTGAGGGTGGGACGGATGCAGTAAAGAAGGAACAGTGCAACGGAAGGGAGATACTCGTATCCAAAAACTAAATCCTGTCGATTAAAAAGAAACGTTACTCGATTTAGAAGGAGAAGTCATAGGTCCCATAGTATTTCATAGCGACGCAATTTCTGTATTAATTCGTCAATGTCAGGGAGCGAGGGTTGCAGTAAAGAAGGAATAGTGCATCAGAAAGGAAATACCTGTGCGACAAAAGAAAATCCTGTCGTTTCCATTGAAACGAGACTCGATTTTGAAGGAGAAGTCAAAGAACCCATAGTATTTGATAGCGGCGCATTTTCTGTGCTAATTCGTCAATGTGAGGGAGCGAGGGATGCAGTAAAGAAGGAATAGTGCATCGGAAAGTTCATACTCGTAAGCCAAAACCAAATACTGTCGTTTCCATAGAATCGTTAATTGATTTAGATGGGGAATTCATAGAATCCACAGTATCTCATAGCGATGCAATTTCTGTGTTAATTCGTAATGTGAGGAAGCGAAGGTTGCAGTAAAGAAGGAATAGTGCATCGGAAAGGAGATACTCGTATCTTAAATGGGAATCCTGTCGCTTCCATAAAAACGAGACTGGATTTAGCAGGAGCAGTCATACAACACATAGTATTCCATAGCGACGCAGTTTCTGTGTTAATTCGTAAATGTGAGGGGGCGAGGGTTGCAGTAATGAAAGAACAGTGCATCGGAAAGGAGATACTCGTATTCCAAAACTAAATCCAGTCGTTTCAATAGAAACGAGAATCAATTCAGCAGAAGAAGTCATAGATCCCATGTTATATCATAGCGACGCGATTTCTTCGTTAATTCGTCAGAGGGAGCGAGGGTGCCAGTAAAGATCGAATAGTGCACTGGAAAGGAGATACACGTATTCAAAAAGAAAACCCTGTCGGTTCCATACAAACGAGACTAGATTTAGCAGGAGAAGTCATAGAACCCATATTATTTTATTGCGACGCAATATCTGTGTTAATTCGTCAATGTGTGTTAGCGAGGGTTGCAGTAAGGAACGAATAGTGCCTCAGAATCGAGATACTCGTATCCCAAAAGAGAATCCTGTCGTTTCCATAGAAACAAGACTCGATTTAGAAGGAGAGGTCATAGAACCCATAGTATTTCATAGCGACGCAGTTTCTGTGTTAATTCGTCAATGTGAGGAAGCGAGGGTTGCAGTATAGAACGAATAGTGCATCGGAAAGGAGATACTCGTATCCCAAAAGAAAATCCTGGCGTTTCCATAGAAACGAAACTCGATTTAGCAGGAGAAGTCATAGAACCCATAGTATGCCTAAGCGACGATTCGTCGATTGAGGGGGCGAGGGTTGCAGTAAAGAACGAATAGTTCATCGGAAAGGAGATACTCGTATCCCAAACGAAAATCATGTCGTTTCCATAGAAACGAGACTCGATTTAGCAGGAGAAGTCATAGAACCCACAGTAATTCATAGCGATGCAATTTCTGTGTTAATTCGTCAATATGAGGGAGCGACGGCTGCAGTATAGAACGAATAGTGCATTGGTAAGGAGATACTCGTATCCCAAAAGAAAATCCTGTCGTATCCATAGAAACGGGACTCGATTTGGCAGGATAAGTCATAGAACCCATAGTATTTCATAGCGACGCCATTTATGTGATAATTCGTCAGTGTGGGGGAGCGAGGGATGCAGTAAAGAAGGAATAGTGCATCGGAAAGGAGATACTTGTTTCCAAAAAAAAAAAAAAAAAAAAAAAAAATCCTGTCGTCTCCGTAGAAACGTTACTCGATTTAGAAGGAGAAGACATAGGTCCCATAGTATTTCATAGCGATGCAATTTCAGTGTTAAATCGTCAATTTGAGGGAGCGAGGGATGCAGTAAAGAACGAATAGTGCATTGGAAGGGAGATACTCGTATCCCAAAAGAAAATCCTGTCGTTTCCATAGAAACGAGACTCGATTTAGAAGCAGTCATAGAACCCGTAGTATTTCATAGCGACGCAATTTCTGTGTAAATTCGTAATTGTGAGGGAGCGAGGGATGCAGTAAAGAAGGAATAGAGCATCGGAAAGGAGATACTCGGATCCCAAAAGGAAATCCTGTCGTTTCCATAAAAACGTTACTCGATTTAAAAGGAGAAGTCATACAACCCATAGTATTTCATAGTGACGCAATTTCGGTGTTAATTCGTCGATTGAGGGAGCGAGGGTTGCAGTAAAGAAGGAACAGTGCATCGGAAAGAAGATACTCGTATCCCAAATGAAAATCCTGTCGTTTCCATAGAAATGAGACTCGATTTTGTAGGAGAAGTCATAGAACCCATAGTATTTCATAGCGACGCAATCTCTGTGTTCATTCGTCAATGTGAGGGACCGAGGGGTGCAGTAAAGAACGAATACTACATCGGAAAGGAATTACTCGTATCCCAAATGAAAATCCTGTCCGTTCCATAGAAGCGAGACTCGATTAAGCAGGAGAAGTCACAGAACAAATAGTATTTCATAGCGACGCAATTTCTGTGTCAATTCGTCAATGTGAGGGAGCGAGAGATGCAGTAAAGAAATAACAGTGGATCGGAAAGGAGACAGTCGTATCACAAAACTAAATCCTGTCGTTTCCACAGTAATGTTACTCGATTTAGAAGGAGAAATTATGGAACCCGTTCTATTTCATAGCTACGCAAAATCTGTCTTAATTCGTCAATGTGAAGGAGCGAGGGTTGCAGTAGAGAACAAATATTTCATCGGAAAGGAGACACTCGTATCCCAAAAGAAAATCCTGTCGTTTCCATAGAGACGAGACTCGATATAGCTAGAGAAGTCTTAGAACCCATAGTATTTCATAGCGATGCAATTTCTGTGTTAGTTCGTCCATTAGAGGGAGCGAGGGTTGCAGTAAAGAACGAATAGTGCATCGGAAAGGAGATACTCGATTCCCTAAAAAAATCCTGTCGTTTCCATAGAAACGTCACTCGAATAAGAAGAAGAAGGCATAGAACACATTGTATTTCATAGCGAATCAATATCTTTTTTAATTCGTCAATGTGAGGGATCGAGGGTTGCAGTAAAGAGCGAATAGAAAATCGGAAAGGAGATACTCGTATCCCAAAAGAAAATCCCGTCGTTTCCATTTAAACCGTCCTCGATTTAGCTGGAGAAGTCATAGAACCCATAGTATCTCATAGCGACGCTATTTCTGTGGTAATTCGTCAATGTGAGGGAGCGAGGGTTGCAGTAAAGAACGAATAGTGCATCGGAAGGAGATACTCGTATCCCAAAAGAAAATCCTGTGGTTTCCATAGCAACGAGACTCCATTTAGCAGGAGAAGTCATAGAACCCATAGTATTTCATAGCGACGCAATTTCTGTGTTAATTCGTCAATGTGAGGGAGCGAGGGATGCAGTAAAGAGGGCACTGTGTAGCAGAAAGTAGATACCCGTATCCAAAAACTAAATCCTTTCGTTTCCATAGTAACGTTACTCGATTTAGAAGGAGAAGTCATTGAACATATAGTAGTTCTTAGAGACGCAATTTTTGTGTTAATTCGCCAATGTGAGGGAGCGAGGATTGCAGTAAAGAACGAATAGTGCATCGGAAAGGAGATACTCGTATCACAAAAGAAAATCCTGTCGTTTCCATAGAAACGAGACTCTAATTAGCAGGAGAAGTCATAGAACCCATAGTATTAAATAGCTACGGAATTTAAGTGCTAATTCGTCAACGTGAGGGAGCGAGGGATGCAATAAAGAAGGAATAGTGCATCGGAAAGGAGATACTCGTATCCCAAAAGAAAATCATGTCGATTCCATAGAAACGTGACTCAATTCAGCTGGAGAAGTCATAGAACACATAGTATCTCATAGCGACGAAATTTCTCTGTTAATTCGTCAGTGCTAGGGAGCGAGGGATGCAGTAAAGAAGGAACAGTGCGTCGGAAAGGAAATACTCGTATCCCAAAACTAAATCCAGTCGTCTCCATAGAAACGGTACTGGATTTAGAAGGAGAAGTCATAGAACCCATAGTGTTTCATAGCGACGCAATTTCTGTGTTAATTCGTCAATGTGAGGGAGCGAGTGATGCAGTAAAGAAGGAACAGTGCATCTAGAAGGAAATACCCGTATCCCAAAACTAAATCCTTTCGTTTCCATAGAAACGTTACTCGATTTAGAAGGAGTAGTCATAGAACCCATAGTATTACATATCGTCGCAATTTGTGTGCTAATTCGTCAATGTGAGGGAGCGAGGCTTGCAGTAAAGAACGAATAGTACTTCGGAAGGAGATGCTCGTATCCCAAAAGAATATACGGCCGATTCCATAGGAACGAGACTCGATTTATCAGGAGGAGTCATAGAACACATAGTATTTCATAGCGACACAATTTCTGTGTCAACGCGTCAATGTGAGGGAGCGAGGGATGCAGTAAGGTAGGAACACTGCATCAAAAAGGAGACACTCGTATCCCAAAACTAAATCCTGTCGTTTCCATAGAAACGAGACTCGATTTAGCAGGAGAAGTCATGGAACACATAATATTTCATAGCGACGCAATTTCTGTGTAAATTCGTCAATGTGAGGGAGCGGGGGATGCAGTAAAGAAGGAACGGTGTATCGGAAAGGAGATATCCCTATCCCAAAACTAAATCCTTTCGTTTCCATAGAAACGTTACTCGATTTAGAAGGAGTAGTCATAGAACCCATAGTATTAAATAGCGACGGAATTTAAGTGCTAATTCGTCAATGTGAGGGAGCGAGGATTGCAGTAAAGAAAGAACAGTGCTTCGGAAAGGAGATACTCGTATCCCAAAACTAAATCCCGTCGTTTCAATAGAAACGAGAATCAATTCAGCAGGAGAAGTCATAGAACCCAAATTATTTCATAGCGACGCGATTTCTTCGTCAATTCGTCAATGTGAGGGAGCGAGCGTGCCAGTAAAGAACGAATAGTGCATCGGAAACGAGATACTCGTATTCCAAAAGAAAATCCTATCGTTTCCATAGAAACGAGACTCGAATTAGCAGGAGAAGCTATTGAACACATAGTATTTCATAGCGACGCAATGTCTGTGTTAATTCGTTAATATGAGGGAGCGAGGGATGCAGTAAAGAAGGAACAGTGCATCGGAGAATAGAAACTCGTATCCCAAAACTAAATCCTGTCGTTTCCATAGAAACGTTACTCGATTTAGAAGGAGAAGTCATAGAACCCGCAGTATTTCATAACGACGCAGTTTCTGTGTTAATTCGTCAATGTAAGGAAGCGAAGGTTGCAGTATGGAACGAATAGTGCATCGGAAAGGAGATACTCGTATCCCAAAAGAAAATCCTGGCGTTTCCATAGAAACGAGACTCGATTTAGCAGGAGAAGTCATAGAACCCATAGTATTTCATAGCGACGCAATTTCTGTGTTAAATCGTGAATGTGAGGGAGCGAGGGACGCAGTAAAAAACGAATAGTGCATCGGAAAGGAGATACTCGTATCACAAAAGAAAATCCTGTCGTTTTCATGGAAACGAGACTCCATTTAGCAGGAGAAGTCATAGAACCCATAGTATTTCATAGCGACGTAATTTCTGTGTTAAATCGTCAATGTGAGGGAGCGAGGGATGCAGTAAAGAGGGAACTGTGTATCTGAAAGTAGATACTCGTATCCCTAAACTAAGTCATGTCGTTTCCATAGTAACGTTACTCGATTTAGAAGGAGCAGTCATTGAAACCATAGTAGTTCATAGAGACGCAATTTTTGTGTTAATTCGCCAATGTGAGGCAGCGACGTTTGCAGTAAAAAACGAATAGTGCATCGGAAAGGAGATACTCGTATCACAAAAGAAAATCCTGTCGTTTTCATAGAAACGAGACTCGAATTAGCAGGAGAAGCTATTGAACACATAGTATTTCATAGCGACGCAATTTCTGTGTTAATTCGCCAATGTGAGGGAGCGAGAGATGCAGTAAAGAAGGAACAGTGCATCGGAAAGGAAATGTTCGTATCCCAAAATCAAATTCTTTCATTTCCATAGAAACGTTAACCTATTTAGAAGGAGAATTCATTGAACCCATAGTATTTCATAGCGACGCAATTTCTGTGTTAATTGGTCAATGTGGGGAAGCGAGGGTTGCAGTAAAGACCGAATAGTGCATCGGAAAGAAGATACTCGTATCCCAACAGATAATCCTGTCGATTCCATAGCAACGAGACTTCATTTAGCAGGAGAAGTCATAGAACCCATAGTGTCTCATAGCGACGCAATTTCTGTGTTAACTCGTCAATGTGAGGGAGGGAGAGATGCAGTAATGAAGGAACAGTGCATCTAGAAGGAAACACTCGTATCCCAAAACTAAATCCAGACGTTTCCATAGTAACGTTACTCGATTTAGAAGGAGCATTCATAGAACCGATAGTATTTCATAGCGACACATTTTCTCGAAGTAATTCGTCAATGTGAGGGAGCGAGGGTTGCCGTAAAGAACGAATAGTGCATAGGAAGGAGATACTCTTATCCCAAAAGAAAATCCTGTCGTATCCATTGAAACGTTACCCGATGAAGAAGGAGAAGTCATAGAACGAATAGTATTTCATAGCGACGCAATTTGTATGCTAATTCGTCAATGTGAGAGAGCGAGGGTTGCAGTAAAGAATGAATGGTTCATCGGAAGGAGATACTCGTATGCCAAAAGAATATCCTGTCGTTTCCATAGAAACGATTCTTGATTTAGTAGGAGAAGTCATAGAACACATAGTAATTCATAGCGACGCAATTTCTGAGTTATTTCGTCAATGTGAGGGAGAAAGGGTTGCATTAAAGAAGGAACAGTGGATTGGAAAGGAAATACTCGTATTCCAAAACTAAATCCAGTATTTTCCATAGAAACGTTACGCGATTTAGAAGGAGAATTCATAGAACCCATAGTATTTCATAGCGACGCAATTTCTGTGTTAATTCGTCAACGTGAGGGGGCGAGGGATGCAGTAAAGAAGGAACAGTGCATCTGAAAGGAGATAGACGTATCCCAAAACTAAATCCTGTCGTATCCTTAGAATCGTTACTCGATTTAGAAGGAGAAGTCATAGAACCCATAGTATTTTATAGCGACGCAATTTCTGTGTTAATTCGTCAATGTGAGGTAGCGAGGTTTGCAGAATAGGACGAACAGTGCATCGGAAAGGAGATACTCGTATCCCAAAAGGAAATACTGTCGTTTCCATAGAAACGAGCCTCGATTTAGCAGGAGAAGTCTTAGAACCCCTGGTATTTCATAGCGACGCAATTTCTGTGTTATTTAGTCAATGTGAGGAAGCGAGGTTTGCAGTATAGGACGAACATTGCATCGGAAAGGAGATACTCGTATCCCAAAAAAATCCTGTCGTTTCCACAGGAACGAGTCTCGATTTAGCAGGAGAAGCCATAGAACCCATTGTTTTTCATAGCGACGCAATTTCTGTGATAATTCCTCAATGTGAGGGAGCGAGACTTGCAGTGTAGATCGAATAGTGCACTGGAAAGGAGATACACGTATTCAAAAAGAAAACCCTGTCGGTTCCATACAAACGAGAATAGATTTAGCAGGAGAAGTCATAAAACAAATAGTATTTCATAGCGACGCAATGTCTGTGTTAATTCGTCAATGTGAGGGAGCGAAGGTTGCAGTAAAGAAGGAATAGTGCATCGGAAAGGAGATACTCGTATCTTAAATGAGAATCCTGTCGCTTCCATAAAAACGAGACTCGATTTAGCAGGAGCAGTCATAGAACCCATAGTATTTCATAGCGACGCAATACCTGTGATAATACGTCAATGTGAGGGAGCGAGGGTTGCAGTAATGAACGAATAGTGCATCAGAAAGGGGATACTTGTGCGACAAAAGAAAATGCTGTCGTTTCCATAGAAACGAGACTCGATCTAGCAGGAGAAGCCTTGAACCCATAGTATTTTATAGCGACGCAATTTCTGTGTTAATTCGTCAATGTGAGGGAGCGATTAATGCAGTAAAGAAGGAACAGTGCATCGGAAAGGAAATACTCCTATCCGAAAACTAAATCCTGTCGTTTACATAGAAACGTCACTCGATTTAGAAGGAGAATTCATAGAACACATAGTATATCATAGCGACACAATTTCTGTGTTATTTCGTCAATGTGGGGGAGTGAGGGTGCCAGTAAAGAACGAATAGTGCATCGGAAAGGAGATACCCATATCCCAAACATAAATCCTGTCGTTTCCATAGAAACATTACTCGATTTAGAAGGAGTAGTCATAGAACACATAGTATTTCATAGCGACGCAATTTGTATGCTAATTCGTCAATGTGAGGGAGCGAGGGTTGCAGTAAAGAACGAATAGTGATTCGGATTGAGATGCTCGTATCCCAAAAGAATATCCGGTCGATTCCATAGGAACGAGATCGATTTAGCAGGAGAAGTCATAGAACACATAGCATTTCATAGCGACGCAATATCTGTGTCAATTCGTCAATGTGAGGGAGCGAGGGATGCAGTAAGGTAGGAACAGTGCATCGGAAAGGAGACACTCGTATCCCAAATCTAAATCCTGGCGTTTCCATAGAAACGTTACGCGATTTAGTTGGATAAGTCATAGAACCCATAGTATTTCATAGCGACGCAATTTCTGTGTTAAATCGTCAATGTGAGGGAGCGAGGGATGCAGTAAAGAAGGAACAGTGCATCGGAAAGGAAATACTCGCATCCCAAAACTAAATCCTGTCGTTTACATAGAAACGTTACTCGATTTAGAAAGAGTAGTCATAGAACCCATAGTATTTCATAGCGACGCAAATTCTGTGTTAATTCGTCATTGTGAGGGAGCGAGGGATGCAGTAAAGAAGGAACAGTGCATCGGAATGGAAATACTCCTATTGGAAAACTAAATCCTGTCGTTTACATAAAAACGTCACTGGATTTAGAAGGAGAATTCATAGAACACATAGTATATCATAGCGACACAATTTCTGTGTTATTTCGTCAATGTGGGGGAGCGAGGGTGCCAGTAAAGAACGAATAGTGCATCCTAAAGGAGATACTCGTATCCCAAAAGGAAATCCTATCGTTTCCATAGAAACGAGACTCGAATTAGCAGAAGAAGCTATAGAACCCATAGTATTTCATAGCGACGCAATTTCTGTGTTAATTCGTCAATGTGAGGGAGCGAGGGATGCAGTAAAGAAGGAACAGTGCATCGGAGAATAGAAACTCGTATCCCAAAACTAAATCCTGTCGTTTCCATAGAAACGTTACTCGATTTAGAAGGAGAAGTCATAGAACCTACAGTATTTCAAAACGACTCAATTTCTGTGTTAATTCGTCAATGTGAGGAGCGAGGGTTGAAGTAAAGAACGAATAGAGCATCGGAAAGGAGATACTCGTATCCCAAAAGAAAATCTGTCGTTTCCATAGAAACGAGACTCGATTTAGCAGGAGAAGTCATAGAACACATAGTATTTCATAGAGACGCAATTTCTGTGTTAATTCGTCAATGTGAGGGAGCGAGGGAAGCAGTAAAGCAGGTACAGGTCATCGGAAAGGTGATACTAGTATCCCAAAACTACATCCTGTCGTTTGCATAGAAACGAGACTAGATTTAGCAAGAGAAGTCATAGAACCCATAGTATTGTATAGCGACGCAACTTCTGTGTTAATTCGTCAATGTGAGGGTGCGACGGATGCAGTAAAGAAGGTACAGTGCAACGGAAAGGAGATACTCGTATCCCAAAACTAAATCCTTCGTTTAATAAGAAACGTTACTCGATTTAGAAGGAGAAGTCGTAGATCCCATAGTATTTCATAGCGACGCAATTTCTGTGTTAATTCGTCAATGTGAGTGAGCGAGGTTTGCAGTAAAGAAGGAATAGTGCATCGGAAAGGAGATACTCGTATTTTAAAATAAATCCTGTCGTTTCCATAGAAACGAGACTCGATTTAGCAGGAGAATTCATAGAACCCATAGTATCGCATAGCAACGCAATATCTGTGATAATTCGTCAATGTGAGGGAGCGAGGGTTGCAGTAAAGAAGGAATAGTGCATCAGAAAGGAAATACTTGTGCGACAAAAGAAAATCCTGTCGTTTCCATTGAAACGAGACTCGATTTTGAAGGAGAAGTCATAGAACCCATAGTATTTGATAGCGGCGCATTATCTGTGCTAATTCGTCAATGTGAGGGAGCGAGGGATGCAGTAAAGAAGGAATAGTGCATCGGAAAGTTGATACTCGTAAGCCAAAACTAAATACTGTCGTTTCCATAGAATCGTTACTTGATTTAGATGGGGAATTCATAGAATCCACAGTATCTCATAGCGACGCAATTTCTGTGTTAATTCGTAATGTGAGGGAGCGAAGGTTGCAATAAGGAACGAATAGTGCATTGGAAAGAAGATACTCATATCCCAAAAGAAAATCCTGTCGTTTACATAGAAACGAGACTCGATTTAGCAGGAGAAGTCATAAAACAAATAGTATTTCATAGCGACGCAATGTCTGTGTTAGTTCGTCAATGTGAGGGAGCGAAGGTTGCAGTAAAGAAGGAATAGTGCATCGGAAAGGAGATACTCGTATCTTCAATGAGAATCCTGTCGCTTCCATAAAAACGAGACTCAATTTAGCAGGAGCAGTCATACAACACATAGTATTCCATAGCGACGCAGTTTCTGTGTTAATTCGTCAATGTGAGGGGGCGAGGGTTGCAGTAAAGAAAGAACAGTGCATCGGAAAGGAGATACTCGTATCCCAAAACTAAATCCAGTCGTTTCAATAGAAACGAGAATCAATTCAGTCCATAGCAACGAGACTCCATTTAGCAGGAGAAGTCATAGAACCCATAGTATTTCATAGCGACGCAATTTCTGTGTTAATTCGTCAATGTGAGGGAGCGAGGGATGCAGTAAAGAGGGCACTGTGTAGCAGAAAGTAGATACCCGTATCCCAAAACTAAATCCTTTCGTTTCCATAGTAACGTTACTCGATTTAGAAGGAGAAGTCATTGAACATATAGTAGTTCTTAGAGACGCAATTTTTGTGTTAATTCGCCAATGTGAGGGAGCGAGGATTGCAGTAAAGAACGAATAGTGCATCGGAAAGGAGATACTCGTATCACAAAAGAAAATCCTGTCGTTTCCATAGAAACGAGACTCTAATTAGCAGGAGAAGTCATAGAACCCATAGTATTAAATAGCTACGGAATTTAAGTGCTAATTCGTCAACGTGAGGGAGCGAGGGATGCAATAAAGAAGGAATAGTGCATCGGAAAGGAGATACTCGTATCCCAAAAGAAAATCATGTCGATTCCATAGAAACGTGACTCAATTCAGCTGGAGAAGTCATAGAACACATAGTATCTCATAGCGACGAAATTTCTCTGTTAATTCGTCAGTGCTAGGGAGCGAGGGATGCAGTAAAGAAGGAACAGTGCGTCGGAAAGGAAATACTCGTATCCCAAAACTAAATCCAGTCGTCTCCATAGAAACGGTACTGGATTTAGAAGGAGAAGTCATAGAACCCATAGTGTTTCATAGCGACGCAATTTCTGTGTTAATTCGTCAATGTGAGGGAGCGAGTGATGCAGTAAAGAAGGAACAGTGCATCTAGAAGGAAATACCCGTATCCCAAAACTAAATCCTTTCGTTTCCATAGAAACGTTACTCGATTTAGAAGGAGTAGTCATAGAACCCATAGTATTACATATCGTCGCAATTTGTGTGCTAATTCGTCAATGTGAGGGAGCGAGGCTTGCAGTAAAGAACGAATAGTACTTCGGAAGGAGATGCTCGTATCCCAAAAGAATATACGGCCGATTCCATAGGAACGAGACTCGATTTATCAGGAGGAGTCATAGAACACATAGTATTTCATAGCGACACAATTTCTGTGTCAACGCGTCAATGTGAGGGAGCGAGGGATGCAGTAAGGTAGGAACACTGCATCAAAAAGGAGACACTCGTATCCCAAAACTAAATCCTGTCGTTTCCATAGAAACGAGACTCGATTTAGCAGGAGAAGTCATGGAACACATAATATTTCATAGCGACGCAATTTCTGTGTAAATTCGTCAATGTGAGGGAGCGGGGGATGCAGTAAAGAAGGAACGGTGTATCGGAAAGGAGATATCCCTATCCCAAAACTAAATCCTTTCGTTTCCATAGAAACGTTACTCGATTTAGAAGGAGTAGTCATAGAACCCATAGTATTAAATAGCGACGGAATTTAAGTGCTAATTCGTCAATGTGAGGGAGCGAGGATTGCAGTAAAGAAAGAACAGTGCTTCGGAAAGGAGATACTCGTATCCCAAAACTAAATCCCGTCGTTTCAATAGAAACGAGAATCAATTCAGCAGGAGAAGTCATAGAACCCAAATTATTTCATAGCGACGCGATTTCTTCGTCAATTCGTCAATGTGAGGGAGCGAGCGTGCCAGTAAAGAACGAATAGTGCATCGGAAACGAGATACTCGTATTCCAAAAGAAAATCCTATCGTTTCCATAGAAACGAGACTCGAATTAGCAGGAGAAGCTATTGAACACATAGTATTTCATAGCGACGCAATGTCTGTGTTAATTCGTTAATATGAGGGAGCGAGGGATGCAGTAAAGAAGGAACAGTGCATCGGAGAATAGAAACTCGTATCCCAAAACTAAATCCTGTCGTTTCCATAGAAACGTTACTCGATTTAGAAGGAGAAGTCATAGAACCCGCAGTATTTCATAACGACGCAGTTTCTGTGTTAATTCGTCAATGTAAGGAAGCGAAGGTTGCAGTATGGAACGAATAGTGCATCGGAAAGGAGATACTCGTATCCCAAAAGAAAATCCTGGCGTTTCCATAGAAACGAGACTCGATTTAGCAGGAGAAGTCATAGAACCCATAGTATTTCATAGCGACGCAATTTCTGTGTTAAATCGTGAATGTGAGGGAGCGAGGGACGCAGTAAAAAACGAATAGTGCATCGGAAAGGAGATACTCGTATCACAAAAGAAAATCCTGTCGTTTTCATGGAAACGAGACTCCATTTAGCAGGAGAAGTCATAGAACCCATAGTATTTCATAGCGACGTAATTTCTGTGTTAAATCGTCAATGTGAGGGAGCGAGGGATGCAGTAAAGAGGGAACTGTGTATCTGAAAGTAGATACTCGTATCCCTAAACTAAGTCATGTCGTTTCCATAGTAACGTTACTCGATTTAGAAGGAGCAGTCATTGAAACCATAGTAGTTCATAGAGACGCAATTTTTGTGTTAATTCGCCAATGTGAGGCAGCGACGTTTGCAGTAAAAAACGAATAGTGCATCGGAAAGGAGATACTCGTATCACAAAAGAAAATCCTGTCGTTTTCATAGAAACGAGACTCGAATTAGCAGGAGAAGCTATTGAACACATAGTATTTCATAGCGACGCAATTTCTGTGTTAATTCGCCAATGTGAGGGAGCGAGAGATGCAGTAAAGAAGGAACAGTGCATCGGAAAGGAAATGTTCGTATCCCAAAATCAAATTCTTTCATTTCCATAGAAACGTTAACCTATTTAGAAGGAGAATTCATTGAACCCATAGTATTTCATAGCGACGCAATTTCTGTGTTAATTGGTCAATGTGGGGAAGCGAGGGTTGCAGTAAAGACCGAATAGTGCATCGGAAAGAAGATACTCGTATCCCAACAGATAATCCTGTCGATTCCATAGCAACGAGACTTCATTTAGCAGGAGAAGTCATAGAACCCATAGTGTCTCATAGCGACGCAATTTCTGTGTTAACTCGTCAATGTGAGGGAGGGAGAGATGCAGTAATGAAGGAACAGTGCATCTAGAAGGAAACACTCGTATCCCAAAACTAAATCCAGACGTTTCCATAGTAACGTTACTCGATTTAGAAGGAGCATTCATAGAACCGATAGTATTTCATAGCGACACATTTTCTCGAAGTAATTCGTCAATGTGAGGGAGCGAGGGTTGCCGTAAAGAACGAATAGTGCATAGGAAGGAGATACTCTTATCCCAAAAGAAAATCCTGTCGTATCCATTGAAACGTTACCCGATGAAGAAGGAGAAGTCATAGAACGAATAGTATTTCATAGCGACGCAATTTGTATGCTAATTCGTCAATGTGAGAGAGCGAGGGTTGCAGTAAAGAATGAATGGTTCATCGGAAGGAGATACTCGTATGCCAAAAGAATATCCTGTCGTTTCCATAGAAACGATTCTTGATTTAGTAGGAGAAGTCATAGAACACATAGTAATTCATAGCGACGCAATTTCTGAGTTATTTCGTCAATGTGAGGGAGAAAGGGTTGCATTAAAGAAGGAACAGTGGATTGGAAAGGAAATACTCGTATTCCAAAACTAAATCCAGTATTTTCCATAGAAACGTTACGCGATTTAGAAGGAGAATTCATAGAACCCATAGTATTTCATAGCGACGCAATTTCTGTGTTAATTCGTCAACGTGAGGGGGCGAGGGATGCAGTAAAGAAGGAACAGTGCATCTGAAAGGAGATAGACGTATCCCAAAACTAAATCCTGTCGTATCCTTAGAATCGTTACTCGATTTAGAAGGAGAAGTCATAGAACCCATAGTATTTTATAGCGACGCAATTTCTGTGTTAATTCGTCAATGTGAGGTAGCGAGGTTTGCAGAATAGGACGAACAGTGCATCGGAAAGGAGATACTCGTATCCCAAAAGGAAATACTGTCGTTTCCATAGAAACGAGCCTCGATTTAGCAGGAGAAGTCTTAGAACCCCTGGTATTTCATAGCGACGCAATTTCTGTGTTATTTAGTCAATGTGAGGAAGCGAGGTTTGCAGTATAGGACGAACATTGCATCGGAAAGGAGATACTCGTATCCCAAAAAAATCCTGTCGTTTCCACAGGAACGAGTCTCGATTTAGCAGGAGAAGCCATAGAACCCATTGTTTTTCATAGCGACGCAATTTCTGTGATAATTCCTCAATGTGAGGGAGCGAGACTTGCAGTGTAGATCGAATAGTGCACTGGAAAGGAGATACACGTATTCAAAAAGAAAACCCTGTCGGTTCCATACAAACGAGAATAGATTTAGCAGGAGAAGTCATAAAACAAATAGTATTTCATAGCGACGCAATGTCTGTGTTAATTCGTCAATGTGAGGGAGCGAAGGTTGCAGTAAAGAAGGAATAGTGCATCGGAAAGGAGATACTCGTATCTTAAATGAGAATCCTGTCGCTTCCATAAAAACGAGACTCGATTTAGCAGGAGCAGTCATAGAACCCATAGTATTTCATAGCGACGCAATACCTGTGATAATACGTCAATGTGAGGGAGCGAGGGTTGCAGTAATGAACGAATAGTGCATCAGAAAGGGGATACTTGTGCGACAAAAGAAAATGCTGTCGTTTCCATAGAAACGAGACTCGATCTAGCAGGAGAAGCCTTGAACCCATAGTATTTTATAGCGACGCAATTTCTGTGTTAATTCGTCAATGTGAGGGAGCGATTAATGCAGTAAAGAAGGAACAGTGCATCGGAAAGGAAATACTCCTATCCGAAAACTAAATCCTGTCGTTTACATAGAAACGTCACTCGATTTAGAAGGAGAATTCATAGAACACATAGTATATCATAGCGACACAATTTCTGTGTTATTTCGTCAATGTGGGGGAGTGAGGGTGCCAGTAAAGAACGAATAGTGCATCGGAAAGGAGATACCCATATCCCAAACATAAATCCTGTCGTTTCCATAGAAACATTACTCGATTTAGAAGGAGTAGTCATAGAACACATAGTATTTCATAGCGACGCAATTTGTATGCTAATTCGTCAATGTGAGGGAGCGAGGGTTGCAGTAAAGAACGAATAGTGATTCGGATTGAGATGCTCGTATCCCAAAAGAATATCCGGTCGATTCCATAGGAACGAGATCGATTTAGCAGGAGAAGTCATAGAACACATAGCATTTCATAGCGACGCAATATCTGTGTCAATTCGTCAATGTGAGGGAGCGAGGGATGCAGTAAGGTAGGAACAGTGCATCGGAAAGGAGACACTCGTATCCCAAATCTAAATCCTGGCGTTTCCATAGAAACGTTACGCGATTTAGTTGGATAAGTCATAGAACCCATAGTATTTCATAGCGACGCAATTTCTGTGTTAAATCGTCAATGTGAGGGAGCGAGGGATGCAGTAAAGAAGGAACAGTGCATCGGAAAGGAAATACTCGCATCCCAAAACTAAATCCTGTCGTTTACATAGAAACGTTACTCGATTTAGAAAGAGTAGTCATAGAACCCATAGTATTTCATAGCGACGCAAATTCTGTGTTAATTCGTCATTGTGAGGGAGCGAGGGATGCAGTAAAGAAGGAACAGTGCATCGGAATGGAAATACTCCTATTGGAAAACTAAATCCTGTCGTTTACATAAAAACGTCACTGGATTTAGAAGGAGAATTCATAGAACACATAGTATATCATAGCGACACAATTTCTGTGTTATTTCGTCAATGTGGGGGAGCGAGGGTGCCAGTAAAGAACGAATAGTGCATCCTAAAGGAGATACTCGTATCCCAAAAGGAAATCCTATCGTTTCCATAGAAACGAGACTCGAATTAGCAGAAGAAGCTATAGAACCCATAGTATTTCATAGCGACGCAATTTCTGTGTTAATTCGTCAATGTGAGGGAGCGAGGGATGCAGTAAAGAAGGAACAGTGCATCGGAGAATAGAAACTCGTATCCCAAAACTAAATCCTGTCGTTTCCATAGAAACGTTACTCGATTTAGAAGGAGAAGTCATAGAACCTACAGTATTTCAAAACGACTCAATTTCTGTGTTAATTCGTCAATGTGAGGAGCGAGGGTTGAAGTAAAGAACGAATAGAGCATCGGAAAGGAGATACTCGTATCCCAAAAGAAAATCTGTCGTTTCCATAGAAACGAGACTCGATTTAGCAGGAGAAGTCATAGAACACATAGTATTTCATAGAGACGCAATTTCTGTGTTAATTCGTCAATGTGAGGGAGCGAGGGAAGCAGTAAAGCAGGTACAGGTCATCGGAAAGGTGATACTAGTATCCCAAAACTACATCCTGTCGTTTGCATAGAAACGAGACTAGATTTAGCAAGAGAAGTCATAGAACCCATAGTATTGTATAGCGACGCAACTTCTGTGTTAATTCGTCAATGTGAGGGTGCGACGGATGCAGTAAAGAAGGTACAGTGCAACGGAAAGGAGATACTCGTATCCCAAAACTAAATCCTTCGTTTAATAAGAAACGTTACTCGATTTAGAAGGAGAAGTCGTAGATCCCATAGTATTTCATAGCGACGCAATTTCTGTGTTAATTCGTCAATGTGAGTGAGCGAGGTTTGCAGTAAAGAAGGAATAGTGCATCGGAAAGGAGATACTCGTATTTTAAAATAAATCCTGTCGTTTCCATAGAAACGAGACTCGATTTAGCAGGAGAATTCATAGAACCCATAGTATCGCATAGCAACGCAATATCTGTGATAATTCGTCAATGTGAGGGAGCGAGGGTTGCAGTAAAGAAGGAATAGTGCATCAGAAAGGAAATACTTGTGCGACAAAAGAAAATCCTGTCGTTTCCATTGAAACGAGACTCGATTTTGAAGGAGAAGTCATAGAACCCATAGTATTTGATAGCGGCGCATTATCTGTGCTAATTCGTCAATGTGAGGGAGCGAGGGATGCAGTAAAGAAGGAATAGTGCATCGGAAAGTTGATACTCGTAAGCCAAAACTAAATACTGTCGTTTCCATAGAATCGTTACTTGATTTAGATGGGGAATTCATAGAATCCACAGTATCTCATAGCGACGCAATTTCTGTGTTAATTCGTAATGTGAGGGAGCGAAGGTTGCAATAAGGAACGAATAGTGCATTGGAAAGAAGATACTCATATCCCAAAAGAAAATCCTGTCGTTTACATAGAAACGAGACTCGATTTAGCAGGAGAAGTCATAAAACAAATAGTATTTCATAGCGACGCAATGTCTGTGTTAGTTCGTCAATGTGAGGGAGCGAAGGTTGCAGTAAAGAAGGAATAGTGCATCGGAAAGGAGATACTCGTATCTTCAATGAGAATCCTGTCGCTTCCATAAAAACGAGACTCAATTTAGCAGGAGCAGTCATACAACACATAGTATTCCATAGCGACGCAGTTTCTGTGTTAATTCGTCAATGTGAGGGGGCGAGGGTTGCAGTAAAGAAAGAACAGTGCATCGGAAAGGAGATACTCGTATCCCAAAACTAAATCCAGTCGTTTCAATAGAAACGAGAATCAATTCAGCAGAAGAAGTCATAGAACCCATATTATTTCATAGCGACGCGATTTCTTCGTTAATTCGTCAGAGGGAGCGAGGGTGCCAGTAAAGATCGAATAGTGCACTGGAAAGGAGATACACGTATTCAAAAAGAAAACCCTGTCGGTTCCATGCAAACGAGACTAGATTTAGCAGGAGAAGTCATAGAACCCATAGTATTTTATTGCGACGCAATATCTGTGTTAATTCGTCAATGTGTGTTAGCGAGGGTTGCAGAAAGGAACGAATAGTGCCTCAGAATCGAGATACTCGTATCCCAAAAGAGAATCCTGTCGTTTCCATAGAAACAAGACTCGATTCAGAAGGAGAGGTCATAGAACCCATAGTATTTCATAGCGACGCAGTTTCTGTGTTAATTCGTCAATGTGAGGAAGCGTGGGTTGCAGTATAGAACGAATAGTGCATCGGAAAGGAGATACTCGTATCCCAAAAGAAAATCCTGGCGTTTCCATAGAAACGGAGCTCGATTTAGCAGGAGAAGTCATAGAACCCATAGTATGCCTAAGCGACGATTCGTCGATTGAGGGGGCGAGGGTTGCAGTAAAGAACGAATAGTTCATCGGAAAGGAGATACTCGTATCCCAAACGAAAATCATGTCGTTTCCATAGAAACGAGACTCGATTTAGCAGGAGAAGTCATAGAACCCACAGTAATTCATAACGACGCAATTTCTGTGTTAATTCGTCAATATGAGGGAACGACGGTTGCAGTATAGAACGAATAGTGCATTGGTAAGGAGATACTCGTATCCCAAAAGAAAATCCTGTCGTTTCCATAGAAACGGGACTCGAGTTAGCAGGAGAAGTCATAGACCCCATAGTATTTTATAGCGACGCAATTTCTGTGTTAATTCGTCAATGTGAGGGAGCGAGGATTGCAGTAAAAAACGAATAGTGCATCGGAAAGGAGATACTCGTATCCCAAAAGAAAATCCTGTCGTTTCCATAGAAACGAGACTCGATTTAGAAGCAGTCATAGAACCCGTAGTATTTCATAGCGACGCAATTTCTGTGTAAATTCGTAATTGTGAGGGAGCGAGGGATGCAGTAAAGAAGGAATAGAGCATCGGAAAGGAGATACTCGGATCCCAAAAGGAAATCCTGTCGTTTCCATAAAAACGTTACTCGATTTAAAAGGAGAAGTCATACAATCCATAGTATTTCATAGCGACGCAATTTCGGTGTTAATTCGTCGATTGAGGGAGCGAGGTTTGCAGTAAAGAAGGAACAGTGCATCGGAAAGAAGATACTCGTATCCCAAATGAAAATCCTGTCGTTTCCATAGAAACGAGACTCGATTTTGTAGGAGAAGTCATAGAACCCATAGTATTTCATAGCGACGCAAAATCTGTGTTCATTCGTCAATGTGAGGGACCGAGGGGTGCAGTAAAGAACGAATACTACATCGGAAAGGAATTACTCGTATCCCACATGAAAATCCTGTCGTTTCCATAGAAGCGAGACTCGATTTAGCAGGAGAAGTTACAGAACAAATAGTATTTCATAGCGACGCAATTTCTGTGTTAATTCGTCAATGTGAGGGAGCGAGGGATGCAGTAAAGAACGAATAGATCATCGGAAAGGAGATACTCGTATCCCAAAAGAATAGAGCGTGAGTACTGTTTTTATAAAACGTTTTTGTACTTATTTGCTGCGCTTAGCTTTTAAATAGTTTTTCTGGGAAAACCTAGCGTAGTTTTCGCGTCTCGTATTTCATTGAGTGTTTCTTGATTATCAGAGTAGCTCATCAGAAGATTATCTTGGGAATTTGTCACCGTACAGAGTAGGGTAAACATAGTCATGTGTAGGGACTGTGGTTGTTGTGAGCGGACGCAAGGAGTATTGGCCACTCTTCGGGGGCAGGTGGAGGCTTTGTCTGTTAGGCTCATCGAGCTCGAGGCGCAGGCGTCGGCTCGTAGTGGCGTTGGGGCAACTGTGGTGAGACCTATGCCTACTTCGGTGGACTTGGAATCACATGGAACCCCTGATGTCACTGCGTCTTCCGGCAGTGAGCATCTTACCAGTCAGCCATCACTCCAGGGTGAATGGCAGACATTGGTGGGCTCGCGCGTGCCTGGCCGAAAGGCGAAGGTGGGATGTGGCCGCGTGGCAGATGCCTTACCCCTTTCCAACAGGTACGGGGTGCTTCCTAGTGGTGATGACATCGTTTCCGAGCCACCACAGGATGCCTCGCCTGTTGGGCCAGTGGCCAATTCTCCGGCAAGGTCCCGACAGTCACAGTGGGCGGGCCTATTAGTTATAAGGAGCTCCAACGTTAGGCGGGTTATGGAGCCCCTCAGGAAAATAGCGGGTAGGTCGGGGAATAATGCCAGTGTGCACTCGGTGTGCTTGCCGGGGGGTCTCGTCCGTAATGTGGAGGAGGCCCTTCCGGCAGCTATTGAACGCACTGGGTGTGACCGGCTGCAGATAGTAGCACATGTCGGAACGAATGACGCCTGCCGCTTGGGTTCTGAGGCCATCCTTGGTTCCTTCCGGCGGCTGGCTGATTTGGTGAAGACAACCAGCATCGCACGCGGAGTGCAAGCTGAGCTTAATATCTGCAGCATAGTGCCCAGAGTCGATCGCGGTCCTCTGGTTTGGAGCCATGTGGAGGGGCTCAGACGACTCTGCGACTATAATGGTTGCAAATTCATCGACCTCCGTTATTGGGTGGAGAACTGTAGGGCCCCCCTAGACAGGTCAGGCGTGCACTACACACCGGAAGCAGCTACTAGGGTAGCAGAGTACGTGTGGCGTGCACACGGGGGTTTTTTAGGTTAGAGGGACCCCCCCTTGGGCGAAACGATAAAATACCTGACGGCTTACCAGAGAGGACATTATGATCGTTGATAAAGAACGTCCGTCCTCAGAGACTAAAAACAGGAAAAGTTAACGTAATATTGGTAAACTGCAGGAGTATCCAGGGCAAGGTTCCTGAATTAGTATCTCTTATTGAAGGAAATAGTGCGCATATAGTATTAGGAACGGAAAGTTGGTTAAAACCGGAAGTGAACAGTAACGAAATCCTAGACACAGAATGGAATCTATACCGCAAGGATAGGATAAACGCCAATGGTGGAGGAGTATTTATAGCAGTAAAGAATTCAATAATATCCAGTGAAGTTATTAGCGAATGCGAATGTGAAATAATCTGGGTTAAGTTAAGTATCAAAGGTGGGTCAGATATGATAGTCGGATGCTTCTATAGACCACCTGCATCAGCAACCGTAGTAGTTGAGCGCCTCAGAGAGAACCTGCAGAACGTCGTGAAGAAGTTTCGCGATCATACTATTGTAATAGGGGGAGACTTCAATCTACCAGGTATAGAATGGGATAGTCACACAATCAGAACTGGAGCCAGGGACAGAGACTCTTGTGACATTATCCTGACTGCCTTGTCCGAGAATTACTTCGAGCAGATAGAACCAACTCGTGAAGCTAACGTTTTAGACCTCATAGCAACAAATAGACCGGAACTTTTCGACTCCGTGAATGTAGAAGAGGGTATCAGTGATCATAAGTCAGTGGTTGCATCAATGACTACAAGTGTAATAAGAAATGCCAATAAAGGAAGGAAAATATATTTGCTTAACAAGAGTGATAGGGCACAAATCGCAGAATATCTGAGTGACCACCATCAAACGTTCATTTCTGAGGAAGAGGATGTGGAACAAAAATGGAAAAAATTCAGAAACATCGTCCAGTACGCCTTAGATAAGTTCGTACCGACTAAGGTCCAAAGCGAGGGGAAAGATCCACCGTGGTATAACAATCATGTACGAAAGGTACTACGGAAACAAAGAAAGCTTCATCATAGGTTTAAGAGTAGTCGAATCATAGCTGATAAGGAAAAGCTGAACGAAGCGAAAAAGAGCGTAAAGAGAGCAATGAGAGAAGCATTCAACGAATTCGAACATAAAACATTGGCAAACAATCTAAACAAGAACCCTAAAAAGTTTTGGTCATATGTAAAATCGGTAAGCGGATCTAAATCCCCTATTCAGTCACTCGTTGACCACGATGGCACCGAAACAGAGGACGACCGAAGAAAGGCAGAAATACTGAATTCAGTGTTCCGAAACTGTTTCACTGCGGAAAATCGTAACACGGTCCCTGACTTCAGCCGTCGCACGGACGCCAAAATGGAAAATATTGAAATAAACGATATCGGAATTGAAAAACAACTGCTATCACTTAGTAGCGGAAAAGCATCCGGACCAGACGAGATACCCTTAAGATTCTACAGTGATTATGCTAAAGAACTTGCCCCCTTTCTATTAGCAATTTATCGTAGATCGCTGGAAGAACGTAAAGTACCTAGCGACTGGAAGAAAGCGCAGGTCGTTCCCATTTTCAAGAAGGGTCATAAATCAGATGCGAATAATTATAGGCCTATTTCGCTTACGTCAATCTGTTGTAGAATAATGGAACATGTTTTGTGTTCTCGTATTATGACGTTCTTAGATAATACAAATCTCCTTCATCATAACCAACATGGATTCCGCAAACAGAGATCATGTGAAACTCAGCTCGCCCTATTTGCCCAAGAAATTCACAGTGCCGTAGACACTGGCGAGCAGATTGATGCCGTATTCCTGGACTTCAGGAAGGCATTTGATACGGTTCCGCACTTACGTTTAGTGAAAAAAATACGAGCTTACGGAATATCGGACCAGGTTTGTGATTGGATTCAGGATTTCCTAGAAGAAAGAACACAACATGTCATTCTTAACGGTTCAAAATCTGCAGATGTAGAGGTAATTTCGGGAGTACCGCAGGGAAGCGTGATAGGACCTTTATTGTTTACAATATACATAAATGACATAGTTGACAACATCGGTAGCTCCGTGAGGCTATTTGCAGATGACACGGTTGTCTACAAGAAAGTAGCAACATCAGAAGACTCGTACGTACTCCAGGAGGACCTGCAGAGGATTAATGCATGGTGCGACAGCTGGCAGCTTTCCCTAAACGTAGATAAATGTAATATAATGCGCATACATAGGGGCAGAGACCCATTCCAGTACGATTATGCCATAGGTGGTAAATCATTGGAAGCGGTAACGACCGTAAAATACTTAGGAGTTACTATCCGGAGCGATCTGAAGTGGAATGATCACATAAAACAAATAGTGGGAAAAGCAGGCGCCAGGTTGAGATTCATAGGAAGAATTCTAAGAAAATGTGACTCATCGACGAAAGAAGTAGCTTACAAAACGGTTGTTCGTCCGATTCTTGAGTATTGCTCATCAGTATGGGACCCTTACCAGGTTGGATTAATAGAAGAGATAGACATGATCCAGCGAAAAGCAGCGCGATTCGTCATGGGGACATTTAGTCAGCGCGAGAGCATTACGGAGATGCTGAACAAGCTCCAGTGGCGGACACTTCAAGAAAGGCGTTACGCAATACGGAAAGGTTTATTATCGAAATTACGAGAGAGCATATTCCGGGAAGAGATGGGCAACATATTACTACCGCCAACATTTATCTCGCGTGATGGTCACAACGAAAAGATCCGAGAAATTAGAGCAAATACGGAGACTTACAAGCAGTCGTTCTTCCCACGCACAATTCGTGAATGGAACAGGGAAGGGGGGATCAGATAGTGGTACAATAAGTACCCTCCGCCACACACCGTAAGGTGGCTCGCGGAGTATAGATGTAGATGTAGATGTATCCTGTCGTTTCCATAGAAACGAGACTCGATTTATCAGGAAAAGTCATAGAACCCATACTATGTCATATGGACGCAATTTCTGTGTTCATTCGTCATTGAGAAAGAGCAAGGGATGCAGTAAAGAGCGAATAGTGCATCGGAAAGGAGATACTCGTATCCCAAAAGAAAATTCTGTCGTTTCCATAGAAACGAGACTCGATTTAGTGGGAGAAGTCATAGAACCCATAGTATTTCATAGCGAAGCAATTTCTGTGTTAATTCGTGAATGTGAGGGAGCGAGGGATGCAGCAAAGACGGAATAGTGCATCGGAAAGGAAATACTCGTATCCCAAAAGAAAATCCTGTCGTTTCCATAGAAACGAAACTCGATTTAGCAGGAGAAGTCATAGAACCCATAGTATTTCATAGCGACGCAATTTCTGTGTTAATTCGTCAATGTGCGGGAGCGAGGGATGCAGTAAAGAACGAATAGTGCATCGGAAAGGAATTACTCGTTTCCCAAAAGAATATTCTGTCGTTTCCATAGAAACTAGACTCGATTTAGCAGCAGAAGTCATAGAGCCCATAGTATGTCATATCGACGCAATTTCTATGTTAATTCGTCAATGTGAGGGAGCGAGGGTTGCAGTAAGGAACGAATAGTGCATCGGAAAGTAGTTACTCATATCCCAAAAGAAAATCCTGTCGTTTCCATAGAAACGAGACTCGGTTTGGCAGGAGAAGTCATAGAACCCATAGTATTTCATAGCGACGCAATTTCTGTGTTAATTCGTCAATGTGAGGGAGGGAGGGTTGCAGTAAAGGACGGATAGTGCATAGGAAAGGAGATACTCGTATCCCAAAAGAAGATCCTATTGTTTCCTAAGAAACGAGCCTCGATTTAGAAGGAGAAGTC